>NW_027363869.1:165000-235000 GCF_046119375.1 Phyllobates terribilis | reverse complement strand
TATAAGGCCCCATACGGAATACTGGCCCCCATATAAGGCCCCATACGGAATACTGGCCCCCATGTAAGGCCCCATACGGAATACTGGCCCCCATATAAGGCTCCATACGGAATACTGGCCCCCATATAACGCTCCATACGGAATACTGGCCCCCATATAAGGCTCCATACGGAATACTGCCCCCCATATAAGGCTCCATACAGAATACTGGCCCCCATATAACGCTCCATACAGGATACTGGTCCTCTTATAAAGCTCCATACAGGATACTGGCCCCCATATAACGCTCCATACAGGATACTGGTCCCCTTATAACGCTCCATACAGGATACTGGCCTCCATATAATGCTCCATGCAGGCTGTTACCCCCCACATAATGCCCCATACAGGCTGTCTCCCCCCTTATAATGCTCCATGCAAGCTGTTACCCCCCACATAATGCCCCATACAGGCTGTCCCCCCACCGTATAATGCTCCATGCAGGCTGTTCCCCCCACATAATGCACTAAGCAGGCTGTCCCCCCCCCTTATAATGCCCCATGCAGGCTGTTCCCCCCTTATATTGCCCCATGCAGGCTGTCACCCCTCCTCTTTATAATGCCCCATGCAAGATGTCACCCCCTCTCTCTATAATGCCCCAAACAGGATGTCACCCCCCCTCTTTATAATCCCCAATCAGGATGTCACCCCCCCTCTTTATAATGCCCCATTCAGGATGTCACCCCCTCTCTTCATAATGCCCCATGCAGGATGTCACTCCCCTCTGTTTATAATGCCCCATGCAGGATGTCACCCCCTCTCTTTATAATGCCCCATGCAGGATGTCACCCCCTCTCTTTATAATGCCCCATGCAGGATGTCACCCCCTCTCTTTATAATGCCCCATGCAGGATGTCACCCCCTCTCTTTACAATGTCCTATGCAGGATGTCACCCCCCTCTCTTTATAATGCCCCATGCAGGATGTCAGCCCCCCTCTCTTTATAATGCCCCATGCAGGATGTCACCCCCTCTCTTTATAATGCCCCATGCAAGATGTCACCCCCTCTCTTTATAATGCCCCATGCAGGATGTCACCCCCTCTCTCTATAATGCCCCATGCAGGCTGTCACCCCCTCTCTCTATAATGCCCCATGCAGGATGTCACCCCCCCTCTCTTTATAATGCCCCATGCAGGATGTCAACCCCCCTCTCTTTATAATGCCCCATGCAGGATGTCACCCCCCCATATTATGCCCCATGCAGGATGTCACCCCCCCCCCATATTATGCCCCATGCCTCCATACATTAAAAAAAAAAATCAAATACTCACCTCCCTCCTCACCTGCTGCAGCTGCTCGGGTCGGGACTCCAGCGTTGGCGGCGTCTTTCCGCTCTGTGCTCCCTGTGACAGCCCAGGGGGAGGGCGCGGTGGAAAGACTTCACCGCACTCTCTGACCTGAGACGTCACAGAGAGTGCAGAGCAGGAAGACGGCGGATCTGCAGAGGCACGGGGAGAGGTAAGTATCCGGCTGCCGGGGCCCTGAGCAAGCGGGGGAGAAGGGCGGGCGCTGACACCGCTCTCCTCCGCCCATAGCCCAACGGGGTGCGTGACCGCCAGTGGGCCCCCCTGCCTGCTCAGGGCCCCGGCACTTGCCCGGGTGCGCCGGGTGCTGACGCCGGCCCTACTTATATCCTACCTGCCTTTTCAATCATAGGGGCGTGCTTGTCATATTCAGTCAAGGGCGAGCGCAGCATTCACTCACTGCTGGCGCCGTCCATGTATTTGAATCCTGTTCCTGACCAGCGCTGATATTGTGGGACGCAGGCGCACTTGTAGATGTCCGGCCGCCTGCGCAGTGAGGCTCTGTGATTACCAGATTCACTGCGCTTGCTCTGGGAACATAGCGCGTTAAAGCGCATGCGCAGTGAGGCTGTGTGATTATGACTTTTTCTTCACTTTGAAAATTGTTTAAGTTGGCTGAGGGACTGGGTGGTTTACCTAGGACAAGGAATGGCCATGTGTAAGAAAAACCGCTACTGATTGTAAATTACAGATTCTGTTAACTACAATAAATAAGTTGGTTAACAAGAAACACTTTGATATAGTGCACTACACAATACAGTTCTCTTTTACACACTGTATAGTTTGCTAAAAGGCACACGTTTTAGTGGGAGAGGCCGAAAAATGAACGAGTAATACAACCGTTTATGGATGCTGTAGTGTGGACCCCTAGAGTCAATTCTCCTGGTGGGCCCTAGGCACCCCAGTCCGACCCTGTATGAGGCCTTTACATGGTATCAACGCCTGCGATGAGAACGCCACATCATAGTAATAGCAGAATCACAAATATAAGATTATATGAACAGATTAAAGCAAGATTTCTATTGCTGGCTGCAGAATGAGTTAACTGGGATATCATCAGTGAGTTTGATCTGACTGGAGAAGTAACTACTCTTGTTTTTATTCTTTTGAGCTCCATTCAGCTAATTTATGATTTATCACCTTCCCTGAGCATACATGGAAATCATGGGGTCCCATAGCAGAAGTAATAATTAAGCCCCCACAAAAAAACATTAATATTCAGCGGGGTCACAGAAGAGCATACCTCACAAGTTTGCAACCCTTCCATAGTAATTTTGCCCCAATTGAAGCCCCCTAGTGTTCCCACGTACTAAGATACTCCTTTAATGGCCAAAAATGTGCCCCCAAACACAGTAAGATACCCCCACAGTGAATTTCTCCACTGTACCCTCCACACATACAGTATGATGACTCTACAGTACCCCCGCAAAGTATGATAAACCCCAGTGACCTCTACACAGTATGATGGCCCTCGCATAACCCTCCACACAGTATAATGGACCCCGCACAGCCCTCCACACTGTATAATGGTCCTCATACAGTGTAATGGCCCCCACTATCCACCCAAGCAGTATAATGACCCCCATCAGCCACTTATACAGTATAATGCCCCTCACCACACAGCCCTCCAAATAGTATAATGGCCCAAACACAACGCTCCAAATAAAATAATAGTCCTCACATAAGCCTCTAAACAATATAATAGTCCCCACCCAGCCCTCCAAATAATATAATGGACCCCACATAGGCCTCCAAATAGTATAATAGTCCCCATACAGCTCTTCAAATAATAGAACGGTCCCCACATAGCCCTCCAAATAGTATGATAGCCTGACACATAGCCATTCAAATAGTAGTATAATGGCCCCCACAGAGCACTACAAATAGTATGATGCTCCCCACATAATCCTCCAAATAGTAGAATGATGGCCCCCACATAGTTCTCCAAATAGTATGATGGTCCCCAAGACAGCCCTAAAATTAGTATTTTAGCACCCCAAATATGATGATGCCCCCCAAATAACCCTTCAAATAATATGATGGCCTCCAAGTAGCCCTACAAATAGTATCATGGCCTTCCAGTTTGCCCTCCAAATAATATGATGGCCCTCACAAACTACTTATTAATTAAAAAAAAAATACTCACCTCTCCCCATTCCCCTGCTGTTCTGGTCTTTGCAGCATGTGGTTTGAAACTATGCTCAGCTCGGCACAGTGGACGCGATTTTGGGACATTATCACGTCCACTGAGCTGAGACATCAGAAGCACAGAGGAGAATGATGGAGGAGGGAGCAGACGGTTCCCTCCTCCATCATTCCTTTCAATTGTATCTGCATCCAGAATGTGGATACAGTTGAAAGTGTGATGCTGGATGCGGGGGGCCCGATGCCTGTGCTGACATCGCCACCTGTCTCACAGTTGCAAAGCAGCTGCGGGGTCTGCCGTTATTAGCGGTATGCCAATGTAGCACCCTGAGGATTCGGCTGCTACAGGAGTATTGCACCTCAGCCAGAGGTGTGATATTCCACTCCCGGGTAAGGATGGAGTGTGGAACTGAGCTCGGTAGGCTGCATGCACTACACACATCCCATTTCCGGAGGGCAGACCAACGGTACTCCCACTTAGAAATGTGCAGGTACGACCGAGTCTGTCCTTGGCTGGAGTGGGAGGGGGGTGGAACATCCCAAGTAGTGTAGGGGCAGATAGGGGGAGCAGCCTGGGTAAAGTTAGGAGCTCATTGGGTGCTGGTCACCTGAGCTCACACATAGAGGGATATATAAGGTGGGCACCAACTTAGATCAGGGTCAGTTGCAGAGAGTCAGCAAGCAGAGGAGAAGAGCGGCCCAGAGTGAGAGAGGAGAGAAGAGAAAGAAAGACCCAGAAGGGGGAGCAAGAAAGGACTCTAAGAACCCAAATTTAATCCCCGGGTGAAGAGTCGGCACAGGGTACCGGATCCCAAACTGGTGGGGGCAAAAGCACACCCTAGCCAGAGACCGGAGGCCGTGGGCAGCATCTGCCATGGCCACCCACCACATCCACCCCGAAGGCAAACCACGTGTAGGGTCAGGGAACCCAAGGCCAAGGGTCGCCCAACAGAAGGTCCGAGGGAGCTGGACCTAGGTGGATCCCTGGTGGGGATGGCCAGAGGAAAGGACAGAAGGAGAGCTCAGGGCCACGCTCCGGACTTGTTTGGGGGTTGGCTGAATCCAGGACCTGGTGGACGCAGCACGGCTCGGGTGGTCACTTGAAGCTGGAGTGACCGGAACATCTGCAGTAAGTAAATACCCTAAACTGCACAACCCGACTCTGTCTCTGTTTGCCGTCTACACTGCACCACCACAACCCCCATCCTCTGCACCTGATCCCCCTGAGGCTATACCCCTCCCGTTGGGGGTTATCCTATCAAGCTGCACCAACACCATCAGCCTCAGCGGACCCTGCTGCAGCGGCGGCCACAGTGACCGCAACACAACGGGTGGCGTAGTCGACAATAAAGAACTTAATAACATCTGTAGGACTGCCACATACAACTGAGTTTGACACCCTGGGCACGGACCGGGTCACAGCCACTCGGAGACTACAACCCCCATCTGATCCGGCTCCGGGTATTCCCCTGAAAAAGGAATATGTCCCAGGGGGCGCGTCAACTTTGGCGTAGTCGGCAGGATTACGTGCCCGCAACAACCGGGTACTGCGTGCCTGAAGAAAAGTGCAAGTTTACCTCAGAGAGAAGTCTCCTGCCGGTTCCGGAGGGTCCCCGCCATCGGACCCCATCACCAGTCGATCCCCGCCGGTTGTCCGCCATTTCCAGCTTTTTCCCGCCATCTGCAGAGTTTCCCGCCACTGGGAAGCGGTTCCCGCCATTTCCAAGGATTTCCCGCCTTGGAAGAGCAGACGCCATTATGGGCGTGCCAGAGGGTGGCAAGAGGCCACCTCCCATCGTGGGCCAGGACCGAAAATGGCGCCAAAAGTGGAAACCGCCCCCACCAACAGAGACTGTGATGCTAGAGGTGTCTGTCAGCATGAAAGAACTGCCCCTGGAGCTGACAGTCACCAAGTTGCCCCGGGACCGCCCTCGAAGTGGGAGGAGACGAAAGAAAAGAACGAAGATGGGTGCCGCCTGGAGCAGTCTGGAGCGAGCGCACCCGGAGGCAAGAAGCCTGGAGAAGAGTATGGAGAGAGCTTACCCGGAAATGGAGAAAGAGCAGAGCAGCACCGGCCCGCTGGCCAGGAGCCTGCTGGAAGAAGAGCAGAGCAGCACCGACCCGTTGGTCAGGAGCCTGCTGGAAACTACGACCCCACTAAACCTAGTGGAGGTCTTAGCACAGCTCCCCCGAGACCGGGAGTGTGCGCAGACTGCCCTGGAGGGCCTCGCACGGAGGATGGCCCGGGTACAGCGAGAGACATTGGCGGAGTGGAGCCGAGAGATGGCCCAGCAAACCAAGACCCGGAGCATGCCAACCAAGACGAGGAGACTGACCGCCTCTGAGGATGGCGCGGGAGGACCCAAGGCCGGAGACGGCGCCGAGAAGGGAGCCGAACGCATGGAGGCAGGTAATGGGGACGTCTATACCCCAAACCGGGAAACCGCTTACCTGCCCCAGCTCCCCGTCGCAGAGCCCGAAAGTCCCCCTGCCGTGCCCGAAACCGCCATGTCATCGCCGCGGACTAGGCCCCAACTGGAAGCCGCGACCCCTGTGACGTCACCCGCCTCGACCCCGAGCGTGACCAAGCAGGAAGTACCACCAGCCTGGTCGCAAGGCCTAGTACCCCCGGGCGCGGCATTACCAACAGCGCCCCCTACCTCCGCGGAGCCACCGGCCTGGTCGCAGGGCCAAGTAGCCCAGGGCGCCGCCGTCCTTACGGTGCCCTTCACCTTCCAGGTGCCCCAGGCCTGGCCGCAAGGCCTGGGCAACCCGGGCGCCACCACCACCGCGCCCATGAGACCGAGAGTGCCGCATCTGGGAGAGGACTTGTTTGCCCAACACACGTGCCCGGATGGGCAGCCTTTCATCTGGCCCCAGGAATATTATGAACTGGAGCAGCAGAGGAAGGTTGGGGCCATGTGTGCACCCCTGATCCCGGCTCCGAAGCCCGTGATAAGGATTTCGCCCCCGCTTGAGGAGACCCAATTTGAGTGGGACCCCACCGGAGAAGATCTAATGGGGTTCACTCAAGAGACCCGGGCAGCTGCAGCAGAGCGTGCTGAGTGCTGCCGCCAGCAGCTCGAGGAGTTTGCAAGGGAGCGGAGAGAGAGGCGGGTCCGGGAACAACAGGCCCAAATAAGGAGCGCCGAGCAGAAGAGCCGGACCAGGAGGGACCCCCGTGCAGCGCATAGTCCCCGCACCACCGGGACTGTGATCAAATTTAATCTGCAGCATGGGTGGGGCTTTATCCGAGATCGTAATACCCCCGGCGACGTCTTTGTCACGCGCAGAGACGTTGAGTCCCATCTGCCGGAGGGGCACAGAGGTCGTGACCTTTACATCGGGGACGAGGTCACCTTTACCCGGCACAAGTGTGCCAAAGGACCTTACGCCCTCCATGTGCATCGCCTGACAGAGGAGGAGCAAGAGGACCCGGACGGGTCTGAAGCTAAGATCCCCAAAGAAAGAGCAGGAGGAAGACGTCGTTAAGTACAGCGGAGCAGGAGCTGTAAATAGTTACCCGACCGGGTACCAAAGAAACTGTTAATGCAAATATAGTCCCCGTTGGGACCAGCAAGAGTAAATTGTTAACCCGTGTGTCCCCTATCCATACCAGGCTGAGGACTGTGAGCAGCCATTCCCCTCCCTTTACCTGGCCGAGGACTGAGAGCGGCCACACTACCCCTGTACATAGTTGCGCTTCCTAAAGCGCCCCCTACTGGTTTTACCGTAAAACCACCTTTGAGAAAAGGAACTGTCGCACTTTGCCCGGTCAACAGTTGCACAGTGACCGGAGGAGGAGCCAGAGACGACGAGAATGTTATTTATATGAAAAGTTTTATATGATGATGCTGATATATATATGATGTTTTATATGTTTATATGTTGATGTTTATGAAAAAAATTGTATGTTTGGATGTTTTTGTCTTACAGCCCGAGGACGTGCTGTGATTTACCAGGGGGGAATGTAGCACCCTGAGGATTCGGCTGCTACAGGAGTATTGCACCTCAGCCAGAGGTGTGATATTCCACTCCCGGGTAAGGATGGAGTGTGGAACTGAGCTCGGTAGACTGCATGCACTACACACATCCCATTTCCGGAGGGCAGACCAACGGTACTCCCACTTAGAAATGTGCAGGTACGACCGAGTCTGTCCTTGGCTGGAGTGGGAGGGGGGTGGAACATCCCAAGTAGTGTAGGGGCAGATAGGGGGAGCAGCCTGGGTAAAGTTAGGAGCTCATTGGGTGCTGGTCACCTGAGCTCACACATAGAGGGATATATAAGGTGGGCACCAACTTAGATCAGGGTCAGTTGCAGAGAGTCAGCAAGCAGAGGAGAAGAGCGGCCCAGAGTGAGAGAGGAGAGAAGAGAAAGAAAGACCCAGAAGGGGGAGCAAGAAAGGACTCTAAGAACCCAAATTTAATCCCCGGGTGAAGAGTCGGCACAGGGTACCGGATCCCAAACTGGTGGGGGCAAAAGCACACCCTAGCCAGAGACCGGAGGCCGTGGGCAGCATCTGCCACGGCCACCCACCACATGCACCCCGAAGGCAAACCACGTGTAGGGTCAGGGAACCCAAGGCCAAGGGTCGCCCAACAGAAGGTCCGAGGGAGCTGGACCTAGGTGGATCCCTGGTGGGGACGGCCAGAGGAAAGGACAGAAGGAGAGCTCAGGGCCACGCTCCGGACTTGTTTGGGGGTTGGCTGAATCCAGGACCTGGTGGACGCAGCACGGCTCGGGTGGTCACTTGAAGCTGGAGTGACCGGAACATCTGCAGTAAGTAAATACCCTAAACTGCACAACCCGACTCTGTCTCTGTTTGCCGTCTACACTGCACCACCACAACCCCCATCCTCTGCACCTGATCCCCCTGAGGCTATACCCCTCCCGTTGGGGGTTATCCTATCAAGCTGCACCAACACCATCAGCCTCAGCGGACCCTGCTGCAGCGGCGGCCACAGTGACCGCAACACAACGGGTGGCGTAGTCGACAATAAAGAACTTAATAACATCTGTAGGACTGCCACATACAACTGAGTTTGACACCCTGGGCACGGACCGGGTCACAGCCACTCGGAGACTACAACCCCCATCTGATCCGGCTCCGGGTATTCCCCTGAAAAAGGAATATGTCCCAGGGGGCGCGTCACCAGTGCCATTGTTATGTGACATGAGCCCCGGGAGAGCCAGTGCCGAGACAGCTGGTACAACACCAACACCGAAGGTGAATATAAGTGTTATTTTACTGGGGAGAAACATAGGGATTTAGAAGGGGTTGTCTGATTAGTGGACATCCCCTTTAAGTAATCAAGTTCATTAAAGGGGTTGTCCACTACTGCACATCCCCAGCTTATTACATTTAGGACTTCAGCACCGCTTTTTCCGGACATTGCTATGACTTGTTATGTCCTCTGCAGCCAATTAGCAGATGTTGGTCAATAGTCTGTCAGGACGGACATCTGCTCTGAAGAAATAGAGTTTTTGAGACTTGTAGACATTATGGAATAACGTCCATAAAAATATCCCAAGCCGGTATTGGTCCTCCAAGAAGCATGAAGCCCTCGCTGCTACTAACTTACTCCCATACCTGGATCTACCTAGATGATGAAAACACTTGGACTGTAAGGTACAAATCAGGTGAAATTATGAAACCTGGAGGGAATGTCACTTCAGGTTGTGCGTAGATATCCGTAGATAGAAGTTGTTATTTATCCGCCATTAATGAAATGTTTTGTCCATTTTTGCTCCACAAATCTGAGGCCGATGAATGGGGGAATGGCACCAATGCTATGGAGAATGCCTTGAAAATTGAAAAGGGCGTAAATAAGGCTCTGCTGGACCTCCACAAGATTGCTATGGACCATGCGGACCCTCATGTAAGTGACTCCCCCATAGCGTATAGATACCGCGTGTTCATTTTATAAAATATCCTCCATGAAGGAACAGTTCATGTATCTTCTGTGACCTCCATATTGTGCTGTTCCTGGAAATGTAATACCACCTGACTACTAGATGTCACGTTCCCCTTTATAATGGGGGGTGTTCCAACACAAGCTGCATATTATGGCACTGTTATAAAGCTATGGGACAATTCATTAGTGTATTTGCACCTTTTTTTTCTAGTTTTTAGTGTTTTTCATTTGCGCCTTGTTCTTCTTTTAATTTGCGCCTTTTTGAAGTCTGCAGCGTTCCCTTTTTTTTCATTGATCATTATGGGGTTTCCGGCTAATTATCTAATTGTGACTTTTTAAAAAGTTGTCACATTTTTACTCAAATATATTTCAAGTGATTTTGTGTTCTGTAGTCCGGGAGGTTTTTTTGCACAAACTTTGCAACATTTTAGCATGCCACTTTTTTGCGATACAAAGACACAAAAAGGTTTAAAGACAAAAAAAATACAGTTTTGATTTTGGGCAAAATCCATGAACCAGGTGCGCCACTTTCAGGAATTTGGCACAAAAAAATCAAATGATACAAAAGAGAAAAGGGACTTGAAAAAATACAATGTTGTATTGGGCCCTATGACGGCACAGCACAGATTTTAGTAAAGGTTTTGCAGGATTACTAAGAGGGGTTCACATGCTATCAATTGTTAAAAAAACAAGCAAAATGATGACTCGGACCCTCTGATTTTCGAGGTATAAGACTACGTCCCCACAATGAGCTTCTAGTGAGTTTTAGATATAGCAGATTTTCTGCCCCATTAAGTAAAATAGGTTACTTGAATTTTTTTCGAAAATATACAGCATAAAAAACTCACCCAAAACTCATTGTGAGAACGTAGCCTAAGGGTATGTGCACATCATTTAGACGCCGGTGAGTTGTCCTTGGTGAAGCTCTGCCACCGGTGGTTTTCACTCTATACTTTAAAGGGAACCTGTCATGTCCCTAAACGCTATTAACCTGCAGATATGGGGTTAATCTGCAGGTTTATAAAGCTGCCGGGCGTCTTACTGAAAGGCCGGCTACCGGGAGGAAATGCACTTTATTCCCCACGGCAGCCTCCAGCTTTCAGTCATAGAGGCGCGGCCGGCGTGGCTTCAGTCATTGTTCAGTACATAGTGAGCGGCGGCTATAACCGCACCCTGGCACTGACTGACAGCCGGCTAAGCGGCCCCTGTAACCGCTCCCTGTAAAGACTGACAGCCGGATCTGTACTGATGTACTGCTGAGCTGTCAGTCAGTGCCGGGGCGTTGTTACAGCTGCCGATCACTGTATATTGAGCGGTGTCTGAAGTTGCGCCGGAAGTGTGGCACCCCAGGGGTCTGGTTTCCACAGTAATAGCAATATTACGTCTGTGAGCAGGTGGGAGGTTTCCTGGTCAGACATCCTATGCATGCCACACCTCCTGCCCAGTCCTGGGAGGGGAAGAACTTCCCCTATATAAAGCTGGGGCTGAGGCAGGGTTAGAAGAGAGTGAGAGAACACAGACAGAGACACAGTCTGGTCTGTAGTGGAGCAGCTTTAGGAGCAAGAAAGATCAGGAGCTGTGTGGGAGCTGTGCTAAAAGAGATCAGGGGCTGGAAGCTGTAGAGCTCGCCCTGATTGAAGAGTTCTTACCGGACCCGGAGTCCGAGGCTGTGGGGACTAATCCTTACCCAGCAGCAGAAACCGCCCGGCAGGGGATTTCAGGTCCTCTGGCCAAGAAACCCGAAGGCACGGTCACACGCAAGGGACCAGCACCGCCGTCGTGGAGCGGAAGCTACCAGAAGGCCCCGAGTCACCGGCCATACGGGTGAGCACCACACGGTACACTCAGGGACGTGGGCTACTTTTACCCGCCTCTAGCAAGGTAGCCAGAAGAGTACGATTAGTTGGGGAGGCCTACAACTCCGCCTGGCCAGGGAAGATTCCATCTGCTCACGGACTGACCAGGCCCCGATCGCTAGCCAGTACTCCGGGAGGGTCTACCTTTGCCACCAGTAAAGACCCTGAACTACACCGCACCGTCTCTGAGTGTTTCATCATCCACGTCCGCTGCCCTGAGGCCATACCCCTCCCGTTGGGGGTTATACCATCCCCGCTGCACAACCGTACCACCGGCCTCAGCGGTCTGCCCTGCAGCGGCGGTCTCATGACCGCATTCAACGGGTGGCGTAGTCGAGCAATATAACATCTACTGCTAAATACTGCCGCTCAGTTTGACTCCCTGGGCACGGACCGGGTCACCGCCACGAGACTACTACCCCCATCTGATCCGGCTCCGGGTAAGCCCCCGTGCGCGCGATGCCGCACGACACAGCAGGCCCAGGGGCGCGTCAACTTTTGGCGTAATCGGCAGGATTCCGTGCCCGCAACCACCGGGTACTGCGCGCCTGAAAAAGAGACTTTTAAACTTACCTGTGGTGAAGATTCCCGCCATCCGACGCCATCTTCCACCTCCTTCCCGCCATCCGTGGAGTTTTCCCGCCGTTGGACGCCATCTTCTGCCTTCTTCCCGCCATCCGTGGAGTTTTCCCGCCGTTGGACGCCATCTTGAAGACGCCGCGCAGGAAGAAGAGGGGCGTGGACTCCGAAAAGCCCGCGAGAACTGAAGCCCCGCCTCACGTCCGGACGTTGCGTAAGGTCCTGGAAGGAGCCCAGCAGACGCCGACGTCATAGGAGTGCGACGGAAGGTCCTCGACCCTGACGATCCACTGCGGAGCCGCGGCCTACGGAAGAGGATCATCGCAAGGTAGGCCACGGTCCACTAGGGGGGAGGAAGATGTCGGATACGGAGGAGAGCTTCACTGCCGCAGCCACCGCCAGCGCCACCGCTGCTGCGGTCATGCCTTTCACTATGCCCTATATCCCGGGGGCAGCCTGGTTACCCCAGTACTCAGGGGAGTCACATACCCTGAATGACTTTAGAGAAAAGCTGGATAGCCTCTTCCAGGTGTACCCCCTCACAGAAGAGCAAAAAGTGAGCATCCTGGTGGCCCAACTAACCGGGGCAGCCCAAAGGGAGGTAAAGTCCTGGCCGCCTGGGAGGAGGACTGTCGCAGGGATATTAACCCGGCTGAAGGACACCTTTGATACCCGCACCTCAGCTGAGATTAAGCTTAGATTCTACGGGTGCAAACAGCGAGCACATGAGAATATAAGGGACTATGCACTAAACCTACAAGAGGCCCTGAGAGCCATTAAGCAGACCGACCCTGACGGCGTGGGAAACGAGGACAGGCTGTTGACCGAACAATTTATAGAGGGACTATATTGCAATGCCCACCGAACCCAGTTGCGGGCAATGGCCTTACAGGATCCTCATCTGGACTTTGCACAGTTCAAGGACAGAGCCATTCGGGTGCTCCGAGAACCGGCACCGGGTGGCGTTGTGACCCACAGGCGCCCTACTACCGCTTACCACCAGGAGGCGGCGCCCTTGTCGGCAGGGCCTGTGGGGGCTGATGCGCAGGCTTTGAACAATGACCCGGCTCCAGACCTGCACCATCAGGTCCAAGAGCTAGCTAAAAGCGTAGCTGCGCTAACCCGAACTGTGCAGTCTTTACAGGTTGCTGCTCCAGGGAAGATCCAGCTGGCATCCGGACCGGAGGACATCCCGTGGCGTCGACCAAGGAGGACCCCACCGGCCAGAGGAAGACCCAGCGACCGATACAACGAGGACGGACAGCCCATCTGCCGCCGCTGCAATCAACCCGGACATATGGCAAGGTACTGTCCTTTAAACTGGCACAACCTCGGGTAGAGGGCCAACCCCTAGGAATAAGATCACCAGGCCCATCGAACTGGCGTGACAAATATGTGGGAGGACGTCCAGTCTTGCCTGTGGTACTGGATGGCATTCCTATGAGTGCCCTACTTGACACCGGGTCACAGGTCACCACCATCCCGTACGTGCTCTTCAAGCAGTACTGGAATGACTCGGATATAACCCGCTACCCTGACGACGACTTGAGTATCATCGCCAGCAATGGTCAACCCGTGCCACAGATCGGATTCAAAGAGATGACCATTAAAATCAGTAGAGTCGAACTGGCAGCACAGGGACTGATCATTGTAGACATTGACAAGCGCGAGAGTCACCCAAAGATAACGCTAGGAACTAATGTGATTGAAAATTGTCTTGCAGAGGTGATTTTCATTTTACAGCAGGTTGCCAAGAACGCCAGCTCCGGCCAGCAGCGAGTGCTCCAAAAAGAGATCCGGGCACTGATGCGGCGGCAACAGGTGGAACTCTCCGGTGGTGAGATTGGAAGCGTGAGAATGTGTGACCCTTTCCCTATTGCCATGCCCCCAAAAACTGAAATGATGATTTGGTGCCGGGCAGCTATTGGTCTAAGAGGTAGAGACTACCAAGCAATGGTAGAACCCGTCTACTCAGACAGTAGGCCCACCATTTTGACAGCACGGGGGGTGGTTGATGTACGCCATGGGAGGGTGCCCGTTCGCATAATAAACATCGGGAAGAGAGAAGTACACCTGCCCCGGTATGCCACGCTAGCTAAATTGTTCACCATAAACCAGAATTCTGTACAGGCCGTGGAACCCTTGCCTCCATCTCAACCAGAGGAAGGTAACGGCTCTAAGAAAACAATAGAGGACTGGTGTCAGCAACTACATTTGGGTACTGACTCCACTCCCTCACACCAGAAACAGGGAGTCTATCGGGTGGTTCAAGAGTACGAGAGAGTGTTTAGTAAACACCCGTTAGACTTCGGGCGAGTAAAGGGGGTAGAACACCATATCCCCACGGGAGACCATCCTCCCATAAAGGAGAGATACCGACCCGTACCCCCTGCACACTACCAATACGCCAAGGGGATGCTTAGAGACATGAAGGAGGCTGGGGTAATTAGGGATAGCTGTAGCCCCTGGGCAGCTCCACTGGTTTTGGTTAAAAAGAAAGACAACACCATGAGAATGTGTGTAGATTACCGGAAAATCAACCGTATCACACACAAAGATGCGTACCCCTTACCAAGGATAGAGGAGTCTTTGGCTGCTTTAAGATCTGCTAACTTCTTCTCTACTTTGGATCTCACTAGCGGGTCCTGTCAGGTTCCTGTAGCAGAGGCGGACCGGCAGAAGACCGCATTCACCACCCCGATGGGACTTAGCGAGTTTACCTGCATGCAGTTTGGACTCTGCAACGCACCAGGAACCTTCCAACGGTTGATGGAATGCTGTCTGGGACACCGAAACTTTGAGACGGTCCTGTTATACCTGGACGATGTCATCGTCTACTCCAAGACCTACGAGGACCACCTGAAACACCTGGCAGAAGTGTTCGAAGCCCTGGCAAACTACGGCCTGAAGGTGAAACCCTCCAAGTGTCACCTCCTGAAACCAAAGGTGCAGTACCTGGGACACGTGGTGAGTGCTGACGAAGTGGCTCCCGACCCTGATAAGATCACCACAATTAAGGAATGGCCAAGCCCCTCCAGCGTAAAGGAAGTGCGGCAGTTCCTCGGGTTGGTAGGCTACTACCGAAGGTTCATTCCGGGTTTCACCAAAAAGGCAGCTCCTATGCAGGACCTCCTGATAGGCCAGTCCAGGAAGGCCAAGAACCAGAAGCCGCCCTTCAGATGGGAGAAGTTGGAAGAAGAGTCCTTCCGCCAGCTGAAGATGGCCCTCAAGGGGGATGAAATCCTGGCGTACCCTGATTACAGCCAGCCCTTTATCCTCTACACCGACGCAAGTAACATCGGGCTAGGAGCCGTACTGTCCCACATCCAGCAGGGGAAAGAACGGGTAATTGCTTACGCCAGCCGAAAACTGCGACCCACCGAAAGAAACCCTGAGAATTACAGCTCATTCAAGCTAGAATTCCTGGCAGTGGTGTGGGCAGTCACCGAACGCTTTAAGCACTACCTCGCCTCTTCCCGGTTCACCGTGTACACGGATAACAACCCGTTGACACACCTGGATACGGCAAGACTCGGTGCCCTGGAGCAGAGATGGATGGCCCGCCTGTCCAACTTTGAGTTCACAATCAAATACCGGGCAGGACGCTCCAATACCAACGCGGATGCCTTGTCCAGAATGCCAAACCTACCGGACGTGGGGGAAGATCCAGAGGAACTGGAAGAAGTTGAACTTCCCGCGTTCCACCGGCATGGGACTATCCAGTATTCCCACCGTGTAAGGAGTAAGCAATCCGCTACGTTCAACCCCTTACCTCATTACAACTGGGCGGAAACGCAAGACAGTGACCCCGCCGTCCGACTGGTGAAGGAGATGCTGACTCAGCCAGATGCCCGCCTTGACCCAGACGCTCCGGAGGAGGCCAAGCAACTGTGGATTGAGAAGAGTCGACTGTTCCTTTACAAGGGGAAGTTGTGCCGCAGAATGGTTAACTCCCGGACGCATAAACTGATCTGGCAAGTAGTGGTGCCAAGAAGAGACGCGGCTATGGTGCTGGAGGCATACCACAACGGAGCTGGGCACTTCGGATGGAAGAAGCTGGAGTTCCTGCTGCGTGCGCGGTTCCACTGGGTAGGCATGAGAGGAATCATCGAGAGGTGGTGCAGAGACTGTGGCCCGTGCCACCTAAGAAGGAAGGACCGTGCCAGCCAGAAGACTCCCTTGCAGCCCATCATCACCCGACAGCCACTGGAACTGGTAGCCCTGGACCATGTGAAACTGGCTCCAAGCAGATCTGGGTATGTCTACGCCCTCACAATCGTAGATCATTACTCCCGGTTCCTGGTGGTGGTCCCGGTCAAGGACTTAACGGCTCAAACAGCAGCTAGAGCTTTCCAGCAGCACTTCTGCTGTCCACACGGATACCCAGAGCAGGTGCTGACGGACCAAGGACCAGCCTTTGAAGCGGAAGTCTTCCAGGAGTTCTGTACTCTGTATGGCTGCCGGAAGATAAGAACAACACCCTATCATCCGCAAACCAATGGGCTCTGCGAGAAAATGAACCAGGTGGTGATAGATCTTCTGAAAACATTGCCCCTGGAAGAACGCAGTCTGTGGCCTGAGAAACTGCCTGATCTGGTGGACCTATACAACCACATCCTGGTAGGTTCTACCAACTGTACCCCGGCTTACCTAATGAGAGCAAGACCTGGTAAGCTTCCTGTTGATCTGGAGATGGGAGTCCTGACACCCGAGGACACTTCACCAGAAGCAGACTGGGACACAGAAAGGCAGCAGCAGTACCGGAAAGTACAGGAGAGCGTGGAGCGAAGTCTCTGTCAAGCTAGAGAAAGACAGGAGAAGACTTACAACCAGTATGCTCCCGCTGTTCCCCTGGTACCTGGAGAGCAGGTCTTGAAGAGGAAGAGACGCCTCCACAAGTTGGACGACCAGTGGGAGAAGGACCCGTACACCGTACTGCCCTCAAGCCATGAGAACCCGAAAGTCTGCATAATCAGTAAGGACGGAGGAGAAACCACAGCCATTGTCTCCCGAGATCACCTGAAGAAGTGTCCCGAACAGCTACGAAGCCCTGAAGAAGAACAAGAAGACCCTCGACCCGCAGAGGAAAGGGAAGATATGGTCAGTACTGTGCTCGGAGACTTCCCTCGGTCTTGGACTCAAGTCAATGGCGCTGTTGTGGTACCCGTCCTCACCTTCCTCCAACCAGCATCTCAAGTACCTACAGAGAAACAGGTAGAGCTGGAAGAGCAGCCGGTCCAGGAGGCAGAAGACCCCACACAAGCAGACCAGGAGGATCAACCCTCTGCTTATAGTGAGCCTGCCGTGCCCCTAGTGAGCCAAAGAGCCCGTAGACAGCTGCCCAGTTTACCTTTGACAGCTCCTACACCCCGTAGCTCAGGACCAGTCAGTCAGCTCCGTAGGTCCACTAGAGCCACTAGAGGCCAGTTGCCCGTACGTTGGAGGATCTAAGTGTTTAGACTGTTTATTTGTATTTACCTGTTTTCTGTTACCTGTAAATAATTGTGTATTTTTAGTTATTTTATAGGTGTCATTTAGGGATTATCCGGAATCCTTTGTACATATGTTTGGAGCGTAACCCAGGAAAGGACAAAGACTGTTAAGGACTCGGGGCAGGACAGACCCCTACCTGGTTACGGCTCCCGGTCTCTTGGTGAAATGGACACCTTTGTTTTCTTCAAAGACTGCACCCGGTTGCGGACATGCCGTGACCATCCTAATGTGTTCTTCTTTATTGTACTGTTTCTGTTTTTACTTGTTATGTTTTACAAAAATATGTTTAGTCCCGGAGTACTAAATTTTACTAGGGGGGAATGTGGCACCCCAGGGGTCTGGTTTCCACAGTAATAGCAATATTACGTCTGTGAGCAGGTGGGAGGTTTCCTGGTCAGACATCCTATGCATGCCACACCTCCTGCCCAGTCCTGGGAGGGGAAGAACTTCCCCTATATAAAGCTGGGGCTGAGGCAGGGTTAGAAGAGAGTGAGAGAACACAGACAGAGACACAGTCTGGTCTGTAGTGGAGCAGCTTTAGGAGCAAGAAAGATCAGGAGCTCTGTGGGAGCTGTGCTAAAAGAGATCAGGGGCTGGAAGCTGTAGAGCTCGCCCTGATTGAAGAGTTCTTACCGGACCCGGAGTCCGAGGCTGTGGGGACTAATCCTTACCCAGCAGCAGAAACCGCCCAGCAGGGGATTTCAGGTCCTCTGGCCAAGAAACCCGAAGGCACGGTCACACGCAAGGGACCAGCACCGCCGTCGTGGAGCAGAAGCTACCAGAAGGCCCCGGGTGGATCAGGGAAATGCTGTAGATATAGTATATCTTGACTTCAGCAAAGCATTTGACAAAGTATCTCACACCATCCTTATTGAAAAAATGACCAAGTATGCAATGGACCAGGCAACTGTTAGGTGGATTCATAACTGGCTTAGTGATCGGACTCAAAGGGTGGTTGTAAATGGCTTCACATCCAGCTGGATGAATGTCTCAAGTGGGGTACCACAGGGCTCCGTCCTGGGACCTGTATTGTTCAACATCTTTATCAATGATTTAGATGAAGGAATTGAGGGTAAACTGATTAAATTTGCTGATGACACAAAGCTAGGAGGGATAGCTAATACTAGAGAAGAGAGAGAGAGGATTCAAAAAGACATAAATAAACTGGAGCAGTGGGCAGCAACCAATAGAATGGTTTTTAACAGGGAAAAATGCAAAGTACTACATCTGGGCAATAAAAATGAAAAAAGCATATACAGAATGGGAGGAATAGAGCTAAGCAACAGTACATGTGAAAAAGACTTAGGTATACTAATAGATCATAGACTGAACATGAGTCAACAGTGTGATGCAGCAGCAAAAAAGGCAAATACAATTCTGGGATGTATTAACAGATGCATACAGTCTAGATCACGTGAAGTCATTATCGGTCTTTACTCCTCTTTGGTCAGACCTCATCTGGAATACTGTGTACAGTTTTGGGCACCACATTTTAAAAAAGACATAGACAAACTGGAGCAAGTTCAGAGAAGAGCGACCAGAATGGTGACTGGTCTGCAAACCATGTCCTATGAGGAACGGTTGCAGGATTTGGGAATGTTTAGCTTGCAAAAAAGAAGACTGAGAGGAGACTTAATAGCTGTCTACAAATATGTCAAGGGCTGTCACATTGTAGAAGGATCATCTTTATTCTCATTTGCACAAGGAAAGACTAGAAGCAATGGGATGAAACTAAATGGGAGGAGACACAGATTAGATATTAGAAAAAACTTTTTGACAGTTAGGGTGATTAATGAGTGGAACAGGCTGCCACGAGAGGTGGTGAGTTCCCCTTCAATGGACGTCTTCAAACAGAGGCTGGACAGACATCTGTCTGAGATGATTTAGTGAATCCTGCTTTGAGCAGGGGGTTGGACCAGATGACCCAGGAGGTCCCTTCCAACTCTACCATTCTATGATTCTATGATTCTATGAGTCACCGGCCATACGGGTGAGCACCACACGGTACACTCAGGGACGTGGGCTACTTTTACCAGCCTCTAGCAAGGTAGCCAGAAGAGTACGATTAGTTGGGGAGGCCTACAACTCCGCCTGGCCAGGGAAGATTCCATCTGCTCACGGACTGACCAGGCCCCGATCGCTAGCCAGTACTCCGGGAGGGTCTACCTTTGCCACCAGTAAAGACCCTGAACTACACCGCACCGTCTCTGAGTGTTTCATCATCCACATCCGCTGCCCTGAGGCCATACCCCTCCCGTTGGGGGTTATACCATCCCCGCTGCACAACCGTACCACCGGCCTCAGCGGTCTGCCCTGCAGCGGCGGTCTCATGACTGCATTCAACGGGTGGCGTAGTCGAGCAATATAACATCTACTGCTAAATACTGCCGCTCAGTTTGACTCCCTGGGCACGGACCGGGTCACCGCCACGAGACTACTACCCCCATCTGATCCGGCTCCGGGTAAGCCCCCGTGCGCGCGATGCCGCACGACACAGCAGGCCCAGGGGCGCGTCAGAAGCTTTAACCCCTTTCTGACATTGTGCATAATAATACGTCCCTGTGCCCTGGGCCTTATGGACCAGGTACGTATTATTACGACACAGGCTGTGCGGGATCAATCGCCACCGGTTGTCAGCTGATTTTGACAGCTGACACCCGGCACTTTAACCCCCTAAATGCTGCGATCGCAGCATTTAGCAAGTGAGTGGAGGGACAGAAGCACCTCTGCTCTTGGATCGGAGACCCTGCGCTGTCCTCACGGGGTCCCGATCGTTGCCATGGTGACACGATGTCATCATGACGACACCTGTGTCACCAGGCACCAGCAAGTTAGTTTGACCATGCGCAGTGCATGATCAAACTAGCTTGTGTCTGCAGCACTGACAGTTTACAAGGTATAGCAGTGATCCTGCACTGCTATACCTTAGAACTGCGATCAGCCTGCTGAAAGTGAAAGTCCCATAGTGGGACAAAGTAAAAAAAGTGAAAAAAAAGTTGTAAAAATATTTTTTTAAAAATAAAAAAATAATAAAAAAATAAAATATTATTATGAAGAAAAACAATAAGAGTACACATATTTAGTATCGCCGCATCCGGAACGACCTGATCTATAAAACTGTCCCACTAGTTAACCCCTTTAGTGAACACAGTAAAAAAAAAAGAATCAAAAAACGGTGCTTTATCATCATACCAACGAACAAAAATTGGAATAAAACGCGATCAAAGAGACGAATATAAATAAAAATTATACCACTGAAAACATCATCTTGTCCCACAAAAAGCAAGCCACCATACAGCTCCATCAGCCAAAAAATAAAAAAGTTATAGCTCTTAGAATAAAGCGATTTTTTCTATGAAATAGTTTTTATTGTGTAAAAGCGCCAAAACATAAAAAAAGATATAAATGCAGTATGGCTGTAAATGTACTGACCCGAGGAATAAAGCTGCCTTATTAATTTTACCACACGCAGAGCTGCATAAAAAAAAATAAAAAAACAATTACTGAATTGTTGGTTTTTGTTTATTCTGCCTCCCAAAAATCAGAATAGAAAGCGATCAAAAAATGTCACATGCCCGAAAATGGTACCAATAAAAACATCAACTTGTCCCGCAAAATACAAGCTATCACATAACTCTGTCGACCGAAATATGGAAAAATTATAGCTCTCAAAATATGGCGATGCAAAAACTAGTCTTTGCAAAAAAAAAAGTTTAGTGTGTGACAGCTGCCAAATGTAAAAACCCGATATGAATCTGGTATCACTGTAATCGCACCGACCCGAAGAATAAAGTCATCTAATCACTTAAACCGCACGAGGAACGGTGTAAATAAATAAATAAAACCAATTCTTCACCTGCTGTTGGTTTGTTCATTCAGCCTCCCAGAGTTCGCAATATGGCTCTGCCCACATTTATCCTGTGCTCTACGCTCAGCGCTTACACCGGGGTTTCCATGTAAATCTCTGAAATACGTGATCCAGACGGAGCCTCCGGCGGAAGATTCCCTGTAATGAGGCAGATGGAGGCACCGTCTGGCCTGTGATCCCACGGTGTCCGTCTTTTTATTAGGCGTGAATAAAAGTGCCGTCGGCCACAGTTTTGCGAGCCTCTGATAAAAAGAACACCGCTGAACAGAGGCCACACAGAGTCCAGAGTAATTAACAAATAAAGTAGCACACTGCAAGGCTAAGTATGTGAACATGAAATATGGAATATGAATAGCATTACTGCTGTAGAAAATAGAAATAAATGAGAAATCTTAGCACATAAATTGGCCAATTCATGTGTATCTGGCAGCCGCGGTAAGGCGTTTCTCAGTGCCAGGACCCTACCAATGTGAATACCTCTCTAAGGGACAGGTACACATGAATTGGCCAATTTATGCGCTAAGATTTCTCATTTATTTCTATTTTCTATAGCAGTAATGCTATTTATATTCCGTATTTCATGCTTACATACTTAGCATTGCAGTTTGATACTTTATTTGTTAATTGTATATGGAGGTAGCTTCTCCTAGTAAGCACCTGTTCACACCTATTTCTCGTATTAGAAGTGCTATCAGTTTTTTCTGTTTACAGAGTCCAGAGTTAGGCCGGTTTCACATGTCCTGATATTTCCAGTATCGGAAAAACCGGTACGGGAGATATACGTGTCCATGTGCACCTGTGTGGCAACCGTGTGCCGCATCAGGAGCGCACATTCCGCCACCTGGGAATCAGCAGTACAGTTACCGCTGTTCCCAATCACCGGGTGCTGAATGCTGCCCTCATCATTGTAACCTGCTGGCGCTGTGATCAGCACAACCAAGGGACAATGATGAGAGTAGTAGTCTGCTCCCGCTGTGTCCTAGTGTAAAAATAAGAATAAAATTAAAAAATCCTTATACTCACCTGCCTATCAAAGTAAAAGTGAAGTACCCATAGCTCTTTCTTACATTCAAGCATCTGATGCTGATGCTCAGTCTATGTAGATGGCATCTTAGCTGTTGCTAGGCAACTTCCTTATAAGGTGAGATGCACCTGTAAGATTCCATCACAAGATTCCATCATGACATCACTGCTATTATGACATCATAATTCACAACCACTACTTATACAAGCGTTTACACTTCAGTGTCACTTTGATACCCCGGTGTCATTGTTGTCAGTGTTTAGCTACTTATCTAGTGATATACTGATTGCGCATTTCATTGAAATGTCTGGAATTTCTCCAGACAGACTTCAGGAGTTGGCACTACTCCAGGGGATTCTTACCACCTATACCCCTAACTGTGTGCTACCACTACCCGATGGCGTCCTCAGCTTCACTTACCGGCTGGTTATGGAGCTTGTACGGGACTGCTTGACCAAATACTACCAAGGTCGTATTACCTCAGAATATCTTCAGCATTTACAGCAGAACATCAGGACATTAGTACAACAGGTAAATAGCAGACAATCTGCACAAATTATTATTATTATGTCTAGTTGGTCTCCCTTACTGTATAGTGGTATTATTGGTAGTAATAAAATTTAGACTTTCTTCAGTGTCAGGCAGGGTCATATTTGTAATAGAGATCCCCATTTTGGGAAGAGGGTGTAAAAGTGCAGCATGAGCCTGTATGATTCAAATGTCAGGGCTAGATTTCATTCCTAGTCCAGTCCTTGTCCCTTAGTAAAGACACTTCATTTAGCACCTTAATCCGGATTTCTTATAAATATGTAATTATGATTTTTATTGTGTATAACAAATATTAATAATTTATCTCAGACCATAGAACTAGCCTCACTGATTAGAAATGTAAAGTACCCACAGTTCTTTCTTACATTCAAGCATCTGGTACTGATGCACAAACTATGGTTTTGCCACCTTAACTATTGCTAGGAAACTTCCTTTCACGGTGAGATGCCCCGTTAAGATTCCATCACAAGATTCCATCACGACATCACTGCTATTATGACATCATAATTCACCACCACTAATTATACAAGTGTTTTTATGCTGTATAAAAAATAATAATAATAATAATAATACAAATCAAATAATAATAATGGAATACAAGTTTATTTACAGAAAATTGTTCTTTAGATCGACACCAATATAATATATAAAATGTACCAAATGTGTAGTAATTGTAGCTGCAGATAGACAGGAGTAAAATGGTGACATAAATGACCTCCTCCATTCTGCACTTTCTCTCATGATTTTCCTTTTGTATTTATTTCCATCTTTATAGGCTGAAGAAAAAGCCCAAAGTGGAAAATTGGCCTTTTTTAAACAACTGGCCCAAAATGTCCTGAATATACTGGAGAGTCCGGCCCGCTCACTGGAGCACCTGGTAAGGAGCCATCATCTTCTATATCACATGTCCTTGCTTGTCCCCTCCAGGCAGGCACAGGATATTTCATGACCGCCTGTCCCTGCGGCTCCATCATCTGTGATGGCAGTCTGTACTCAGCGGTGGGAGTTTGTATTTCTGCCTCTGTTTTGCTCGATCATCACAATCTTCCTTCTTGTAAATGCTGCAATTCTGATAACAGAGATCAGTTGTATATACAAGTACCTTATATATTATTGTTGATTTACTGGAGGGAGTGGCTGTGTATAGTCCGTCCAATACTGAAATTACCAGTAAATCCAATGTTTAGTCCTTCCTATCTATTGTATATGATAATTTAGTATTTGTGAAATGTTATACTAATTGTACATATTATAACCATCAGGAAACATCCGAAGGTGACTCCGAAGAGGGGCAAACCGTGAACATGCCTGACCCTAATATTAGTCAGTTAGAGCTAAAAACTGATCTGATTGAAGGTAAGCCGATCATCTAATATTTTACATTCAAATATCCAGATATTATAGAGAATGGCAGAGAATATGCAGATTTACTCTTCATTCCCTGTAATGGAGAGGGATCATGTAATTCTACTTCACGCCTGTGTGGTCTTCTCGGCTCCAAAATGAGGGTCATAGATCCCCAATCATGTAATTGTTCAAAAATACCATATTTTGAAGACTATAAGATGCACCGGACCATAAGAAGCAGGTGAAATTTTGGAGCGGAAAATAGGAAAAACATTTTTTTAATAAAATGGTGGAGCAACTTATAATCCAATTTTGTGGTAACTTTTCTAGGGGAAAGGCGGCGGAAAGATGGCAGCAGCAGGAGTGGGGCGATGCTGCACTGAAGTCCCTGCACTTCCATGGTTTTCAATCTGGTGGACCTTGGGAAAATCTCCACCGGAGGTGGCGCATGCACAGATTGAGATCTCGGGAGACAAGATCTCAATCTGCATGCGCCATCTCCAGAATCCATTTTTCCGAAGTCCACCACACTGAAAATCATGGAAGTGCGGAGTCTCCGGCGACATTTTCTGAAAGCCCAGGGGCCGCTGCATCCTTGCACCGCCGAACACCCCCTCCTCCCAGCCTGGGGCCCACAGCATCGCCCCACTCCTGCCGCCGCCAGCTTCCTGCAGCAGTGACCCTGCGTCCTGGGGCCTCGCTTCACCGCAACCCCCCCCCCCTCAGTAAGCTACGTTGGGATAAGACGCACCCCCATTTTACAGAAAAAAGTGTGTCTTATAACTTGAAAAATACGGTAATCAGATCCTGAACAATCGCCCAGTGTATCTATCTCTGGATGTGCCATAAATACTGTATATTTAGTATGTGCAGAATACCAGATATCTAGTTTTTATATCATTTACAGAGATCTTGTCATGTCCTTCATTATATGGATGTGTTATATATTAAGTACTGATATAGACTGATACATGACATCTTTTCATTATTTTATCATTATTTTAGAAATAACTGTGTCGACGGCCAGTACTGATGGTGGAATATGTGAGACACCAGAGATCCACGAATCTGCCAGTGTAAGTATCAGAGGAGACGTCTGTTTATCATCAGATAACGGGGTATGAATTACACATATAATATTATACCCCAGATGACAATGGGATATCTTTGCTTTTATGTAGATCAGATCTATTGTGAGTAATGATGGCATTGTTATTCTGCCTCTTCTGTGTGATGCCCCTTATCATACCCTGCAGTACAGTGATATCTATGCATGGGGAATATCCCCTTAAAATATAATACTGTCTGTGGAGGGTCCGGCTTGCATCATGTCCTCTACATCTGCTGCAATGTAATCAGCGTGGACATAATATAGAGGAGAAGTTCCTGCATCTGGAGCTTTTATTTTCCTGCAGATTCTATGTCTTAATGTCATTTCTTATTATTTCTAGGCCTTGACCGGATCATTGAACTTGGAGACAAGTCCTAGTAAGACCGACTTTAAACCAATCAAACTGATCAGCAGTGGAGCTTATGGGTGAGCTTTATGTTTGCATAATATACATTTCCTAGTGTTCCTTATGACAATGCTTCTGTCTTTGTGCCCAGCCCGTACAACAGAGAAATGCTCTGAGTCCATACTGTCCACAAGAGATGAGCGAATCAGGCAAAATTCTAATTTGCTTGTTCACGTGGACTTGTGAAAATACGATTCAAGGAGAAATTAATGTCCCTTATTATGCTCTGGGGCCTCACCAGGCCCCAGAACATAATAAGCATAAGAAACATACTTATACTCCCCTTACTGCTCAATTCTCTAGCCCCTCCACTTCTCACCGTCACCCGTCCGGTCCTCACTGCCTCTTCAGTTTGCCACCGCTCACGCTATGCAAGGACTTCAGGCTTTGAGAAGGTCTGAGAGAGTTCTATGCAAGAGCATAAAAAGTCACAACATTGTGACACCGTGACTGTTCTTGCGCTTGTGCATAATCCTCCCAGATCTCATCAATGTTGGAAGTCCCGTCCCAGTATGAGAGGCATTTGGATTTCAGCATTAGCAGCAGAGATTTGAGGATGCGGCAAGGAACGGACGGTTGAGGCGGAGGGGCCGTAGAAGTGAGTATAAAAATTTGTTTATTTTTAAACTTTTTTATGGCCTTTCAAGATTTTGAAAATGGTGGCCAACGCTTGACATTTTGCTAAATCCATGAGTAAGCAAATTACAAAAAACAAAACAAACAAAAAAACAAAACGCCATTTTGGTGAATGCAGAATTTTGCAAAATCTGAGTAGAATTTAATTCCACTCAAATGTGTTAGCTCATGTCTACTGGCCACATCTATATGTCATTATTTAGGTCAGTTAGGACGTGACATAGATGAGGACCTCGCATAGGTCATCATTTATGTTGTGTAACTTGATGGATTTCTACATGGATTTCTAGTGACATCTAGTAGTAACCAGACAATCATGTGATGAGGTTTATAGACAAAATGTTAGTAAGAATTCATTATAAATCATGGATTTTCCTTCTCTCCAGAGCCGTCCACTTAGTGCGACACAAATACACAAGCCAGCTATTCGCTATGAAGAAGCTGGACAAGGAGAACGTGAATATTCCAAGAAGACTTGAACGTGCCTTTCTAGAGAGGGACATCCTAACATTTGCTGATTGTCCCTTTGTGGCCTCCATGTTGTGCTCCTTTCCAACTCCTCATCATCTGTGTATGGTCATGGAGTATGCAGCAGGTAAGTCATATCCATTGTGCCTATATCCAGCCTCAATCTGCTTATCTCTAGCATCTTCTCCATAATCTGAATGTGACCACATGGACGGTTACATGTCCATACTGCATTTACTATAAGTTATCTGTTACCAAGATGCCAGGAAAATCATTATCTCTGTGAAAGTCTCTGGTGAATGTCCTCACTGAGAATGGCAAAAATATCCACTGAGGATAAAAGGAGGATTTGACTCAATTCTAACAGTTTGTATAGATGAGCATTTCACAGAGTAATGAATAAGAGGCTTGCAGATGAGGCACGGCTCTGTCTTTTTATATTGGGTCACTCTGCTTTATACGCTCTACATTAGGCCTCTTTCACGCTTCAGTATTTCTGGTACATGAGGTGACAGTTTACCACACGTACTGGAGACACTGACACATGTGCGCACATGTCAGTGTTTCCACGGACCGTGTGTCCATGTGATCCACACGTAGACATGTCTGTTTTTGGCCAGCAGGACGGATCACACAGACCCATTCAAGTCAATGGTTCAGTGTAAACACATACCGCACACGGATGCCATCCGTGTGACATGTGTCGGCGCCTGGGAATTAGCGATAAAGTTAGCGCCGGGTGCTAAACGCTGCCCTCATCATTGTCCCCTGCCGGCGCTGCGATCAGAACCAGCAGGGGTTAATGATGAGGGTTGTCTTCTCCCAGTGTATTTCTACCTGTAAAAATAAGAATAAAAAAAAAATCTATACCCTCACCTGTCCTAAATGTCCCCCACTGTAATCCATGAGACCGCTCAGCAGAGGAGCCGGGGAGAATGACTCCTGCAGCGAGCGGCCCCGAATCTGCGCTGAGCTCAGCGAGCGGTGTCCTGTCACTCACTGAGCTCAGCTGAGGTCTGGCGTCGCTCGCTGCAGGAGTCATTCTCCCCAGCTCCTCTGCTGAGTAGTCGCATGGATTACAGCAGGAGATACTTAGGACAGGTAGGTGAGTATAAGGGTTTTTTTTTATTTTATTCTTATTTTTACAGGTGGAGACACCGGGAGCAGACTACAACTCTCATTATTAACTCCTGCTGGTGCTGATCGCAGTGCCGGCAGGGGAAAATGATGAGCGCAGCGTTCAGTACCCGGCTTTTGGGAATAACGCTAACTGTACACTGATTCCCAAACGCCGGTACGTGTGCTCCTGATGCGGCACACGGACATCTCCGACACAGGTTTTTCCGGTACCAGAAATATCCGGACGTGTGAAACCGGCCTTATACAGTATATAAAGCAAAACCACAAATGAGACTGCTAACACCTTTAACTAATTATATATTTATTTATTGCAAGATACATAGTATATATAGCTCATACTTTTTTGGCCAGAATAGTGTCTCTTTTTTGTATGAGTTACCTTGTTATTTTTAAATATTTATTCCACGTGACTAATAAAGATTCATGCTTTTATATGGGATGTTGCTTCATTGCACTTATTTGTGCAGCTCTTGCACCTTTGTGGTTTTGCTTCATAGACATTTAGTGCAGTCCTAGTTACTATTCGGGTATGCTCCAATGGAGGGTTTTTTGCATTATTATACAGTATATCTCTGTGTATGACGTCCTGCCCCAATGTCTCCGCTCATTTCTCATTCACACTCCTCATGTGTCATTTACATTGTAACAAACCCTCTCCTGTCATATTTGCTTTCTGCTGTAGGAGGAGACTGTGGCAGTTTTATGAAGAACTATGGGTGTTTACCTGTCCCCTTGGCTCGTCTGTACATTGCAGAAACGGTTCTAGCTGTGGAATATCTGCACAGCTATGGTGTAATGCACAGAGACCTGAAGCCTGAAAAGTAAGTGACACTTGTAGTATAAGAAAGGGGTAAAAAGATATCGTTTATTATACAATCTATTTGCAACTTGGGGCTGACATCCTCTTTTTTTCACAGCCTCCTGATAACGTCAACTGGTCATATTCAAGTTACAGATTTTGGGCTTTCCAAACTCTGCCTCATGAGACCAACATCAGAGATCTACAAGGCTCCAATTGAGGACATCACCAGAGAGTTCCATGATAAGGAGGTAGGCAGGAACTTGTTCTTTACTCATCTCCTCCATTTCTCCTTCTCTTATACTTTCTCATCTAGAAAACGTTTCCACTGATGTTATTTGTCACAATTATGTTCTCTGATCATTATCTCATTCCTCTGTTTTTTCCAGATTGCTGGCTCCCCTCATTACATAGCCCCAGAAGTTATCTTAAAGGAAGGCTATGGAAGGCCAGCTGACTGGTGGTCAATTGGGATCATCCTATATACATTTCTTGTAGGACGTGTACCATTTTATGGGCCTTCCAAATATGACATTTACAGCCATATTGTCAGGGGTAAGTAAAATAATCTGATTGCTGTGTAATGTCATTGTTATTTGAATAGATTAGTTGTGTGATTTAGTTACTTTTGTTAATATAAAAGATTTTTGTTTTGATAAAATAAATTAAGATGTTTCATTTTCTGTAATATTTGCTTTTTACATAACAGATGACATATATTGGAAACTTACTAATTCGGCTTTTCCAGCCACAGCTCGGGATATCATCATTGAGCTGCTCAGAAAAGATCCAGCACAAAGACTTGGGACAGGTAATGTATATAATACTATTATTAATGACTTATTACACCTCTGTGAACAGAAAATGAATAATGAGGATCAGCACTGAGGTTTTGTTCTCTACCAGCTTGGCCATTCCCCATTCTTCATGCTAAGACTTTCAGTACATCTACTTCACTTCGGCTCTGTTACGTCAACCGTTCAGATTAACGCCCCCTTCACACGTCCGTGTAAAATCAGTACTGAAACCAGTACCGGAAAAAAACAGTACTAGTGTCATCAGTGTTTTGAATCAGTGTGCCATCAGTGTGCCATCAGTGTTTTTCCGGTACGGCAAAGAAAAAGAAATGATAAAGTATCTCTTATACTTTGTAATGTTAAACAGATACAGCGTAAGGAAGGCACACAAATGGCACACGGATGCCATCTGTGTGATGTACGTGTTTTTCAGGGTCCCATAGACTTGTATTGGCACTTGTCATCTGTGCTGCCACAAAAAAACAGCAGCATAGATGATAATGGGTACGGGTGGCATACGTGAAAGAAAAATGGATGCCACATGTAGTGCAAACACGGATATGTGTAGGAGGCCTAAGAAACTTGTCTCTTTGACAATAACTATATCACTATTCATTGTTTTCCTTTTCAAGGAGGAGCAAATGAGATCAAATTTCATCCATTCCTGCGTAACTTAGATTTTGACAACCTTCTAAGTCAGAAGTCGCTGTTCATTCCTGATCTTGAGTCAGAAGAGGATACCATCTACTTTGACAGTAAGTAGAATGAGACATCATCTGCAGAAAGCTGCTGTGTGTCTTGTATTTCATTTTAAGTGAGAATCAGTCCCCACCTTGATTCATGATCAAATGGTGACTGTTCAGGACAAAGTATTATGCTAATAATCTCGATTAACTCTTGTACTTTTCAGCTCGATGTAGCAGACATCAACATATTGATTCAGATGAGGGGGACACAAGTGAAGATAATGACTGGCCGGAAAGCCAAAACTTTCTATCATCTTCGCATAGGCTTTCTAAAGTAAGTATGTGACCAATAAGATCCATACAACCTGTAATTAAAATAAAATTGTAAAATATTAAAATATTTTTTTTTCCTCTTTGTATTAGCTCTGTTCCATCCATACCAAGATGATGAACAATGAAGAACCCAAGTCACCTCCAGGGTATTCACCAGAAAGTGCAAAACAGTCAGACATGTGAGCAAATTATTTTTATGGGGTCCATTCTGATATGTGTTCACAACACCAAATTCAAGACGAGTGTAAGTCGATACTAAATCCAGTATCGATGACCACATGATTGCTGATCACCATGTTTCTGACTTGTGATAACGCTGGTGATGAAAGTTGATAACTATGACCAGCTTTAATTTCCAGTTCATTACAGGAAAATAAATATTGCTAGTGATTCTCCATTCTTGCTGGTAGAAGAGGGTCTTGAGCACAGCATCCCCTTCATGTTATTCAGATGTCCTAATGGGCTTTGCAGACAGGTGTTGTATCCGTATCTATTGTTTTCACTTGTAATTTATATGTTTTTCTTCTACCAAACAGACAGAAAGATTCTCCCCCCTCTAAGTCTGAAGACAACCAGACGCAGAAAGATTCTCCCCCTTCTAAATCTGATGACAACCAGACACAGAGAGATTCTCCCCCCTCTAAGTCTGATGACAACCAGACGCAGAAAGATTCTCCCCCTTCTAAATCTGAGGATGACAACCAGACACAGAGAGATTCTCCCCCCTCTAAGTCTGATGACAACCAGACGCAGAAAGATTCTCCCCCCTCTAAATCTGATGACAACCAGACGCAGAAAGATTCTCCCCCCTCTAAGTCTGATGACAACCAGACGCAGAAAGATTCTCCCCCCTCTAAATCTGATGACAACCAGACGCAGAAAGATTCTCCCCCCTCTAAATCTGATGACAACCAGACGCAGAAAGATTCTCCCCCCTCTAAATCTGATGACAACCAGACGCAGAAAGATTCTCCCCCCTCTAAATCTGATGACAACCAGATGCAGAAAGATTCTCCCCCCTCTAAATCTGATGATGATAAGCAGAGGCAGAAAGATTCTTCCCCCTCTAAATCTGATGACAACCAGACGCAGAAAGATTCTTCCCCCTCTAAGTCTGATGATGACAAGCAGTGTTTCACTGCTGAAGGCAGACAGTCATCCATATTGTCAGGTATGTATAGCTCTATAGGTCATTCTATTGCAGCCTGTGTCAAAAAGTGTAATGTGAAAACAGCCCAACATTTCATTTTATAAAAATCCTCACTCTTAGGCTGTGTGCCCACGATGCGTTTTTCAAGCGTTTACGCTGCGGAATTTCTACAGCGTAAACACTTGGGAAACGCTTGGTAAACCTTCCCCCATGGTCTCCAATGCAATTCCGCACTTTCAATGCCCATGCTGCGTATTTTTCCGCAGCGTTTATGCTGCGCTCAAAAATACGCAGCATGTCCATTAATTTTGCGGACGCGCAGCGTAATCGCCGCCATTGACTTGCATTAGAACGCGCTAATTCCGCAAGACTGCATCTGTACTTGCGTAATTGGCGCTTTCTAATGTGCGGATGGTACCCAAGTCTGGAGGAGAGGAGACTCTCATCCAGACCTGGGTACCATAGAATCTGTAAAGAAAAGAATTTAAAATAAAAAATAAAGCTTATAATCACCTTCCGATGTCCTCCCAGTGTTTTGTCCACGCCGTCCGGTCTCTTGCAATGCTCGCGCTGTTGTGAAGGACCTGTCATGACGTCACTGAGTCATGTGACCCATCACATGACTCAATGACGTCACCGCAGGTCCTTCACAGCACCGCGAGCATTGCAAGAGACCGGACGCAGCAGAGATGACACCGGGAAGACACCGGAAGGTGAGTATAATCTTTTTTTTTTCATTTTTTACCATTCTTATTCTTTTTTTTAACTATTACTCGGTCACACTATATAAATCCATGCCGGTTGCATGGATTTAAATAGTGTGACCAACTTGTCAAGCACTTTTCCAAGTGATGCTCAAAATCGTTTGGAAAACTTCTTGAAAAAACGCATGCGAAAGCGCATGTAAAAATGCTGAAAAAACGCTTCTCTCTGGCAGAAAAAACGCATGTAAATCTGCATGTAAATCTGCATACGTTTTTTTCTGCCAGAGAGAGGCAAAAACGCTCTGCATCAAATCTGCTACGTGGGCACATAGCCTCATAGGTTATAATTTTTAATGCATAAGAAGCCATTCAGTCTTCTGCCAAACTGATTCTGAATACTGCACCCATGGCTCCATCTAGGCCTATACTGATCCTTATCACCTTAAGAATGCACTGAGGTTTTAGCTAACTTATTTTAAGATATTACTTGCAGGATGCCGCAGTGTTATCATGTTAATAAGGGGACATAGTTCCCTGGCTAGACACCACATATCGGAAAACCTACAGGTTTCATATTAATCAGTTCACAAGGCAATCTAATTCTCAGACCCTCAGGTGGTTTTATGTATATATGACATATTCTCTCTATTATGGTGCAATAATCAATTACCGGGACTACAGGGTACAAGAATAACAGAATTCTATATAAAGATACAAAGCTAATCTTTTAGGAGTTTATAATATACATCTTTTTCTTGTTTTTTTTATCAGAATCACCAGTTCAGGGGAAAAGAAAATCTGCATCGAAAGATCGACAAACAACAGAGAAGGTAGAAGAGAGAAGAAGTAGAAGAGGTAAGTGTAACAATAAGCTCCATGTTGCATGATGTTAGTCAGTGAGAAGGAGTCATGTGGAGCAGATATTATCTGTAGGATTACTGACAATGACCCCGTACATCTGTATGGATACGACTCCTCTATCATCCTGTCACAGTGACACTACAGTAGTATCCTCTAATACATACATGTCAAACTCTGGCCCGTGGACCAAACCTGGCCCGCAGGGTGGTTATATTTGACCCACGACAACAGAACCACCACCACTATTTGGGGCCATTATTCTGTATGGAGGACAATGTGGGGCCCATTATACTGTACGGAGGACTATGTGGGGCCATTATTCTGTATGTAGGATTATGTGGGGTCCAAGTTTTTCATTTTGGCCCTCTGTGTGTTTGAGTGTGACATCCCTGCTCTAATATGTAGTCCCATTACTTACATTAGTTATGTCTCTTTGTCTCCTCTCACAGGTTCCACCTTCCGCCGGCTGATATCATCTTGCCGGCGTGGATTATCCAGGGTTGCTCGCTCCATCAGACAAAGCTGCATATTTGCTCCCTGTCATCGGAGCAACACAAACATCTCAATGTGAAAAACCCTTCATGTCTAGTGCCTAGTACAGCATGTCCACCATTAAAGATGCACCTGTGTGGAAGGACTTGTACCATCTACCTGTGGCCTTCTGACCAGCAAGTAACATCTGCAGAAGAAGGCCCTCCAAGAACATCTCTTCATTCTTCCATGTAATTCTTAATAAAAAAAAAACTAAAAAGAATCATTTCAAATTGATTAATGTCCCTTTGCATTTAATGTAATACTACTGACATTTATGGCATATCAGTACTAAACATCATATATGTCTGATGAGAGAATATCGTTTCCATGTTTCATGTTAATCCTCTAATCCTCAGCCAAAAGTGGAAGAGAAGACCAGTGATTCTGTTACATCTACGAATGACAGTCAATCCAGGGAAAAACACCTTCTGATCCATACATTTTTCAGGCACTCTGATCCTTTTACCTTCATGTGGCTCTACTTAAGGTTTATGTATAAGAACCAGTTGGATTCAGTACTGGGCATCCTGGGGGTCCCAGCAGCCACATCCCAATTGTTCAACTAAAAAAGACATACTGTATTATAGTGTGATATATATATATATATATATATATATATATATATATATATATACACACTGTGTGCAGAATTATTAGGCAAATGAGTATTTTGATCACATGATACTTTTTATACATGTTGTCCTACTCCAAGCTGCATAGGCTTGAGAGCCAACTACCAATTAAGTAAATCTGGTGATGTGCATCTCTGTAATGAGGAGGGGTGTTGGCTAATGACATCAACACCCTGTATAAGGTGTGCTTAATTATTAGGCAACTTCCTTTCCTTTGGCAAGATGGGTCAGAAGAGAGATTTGACGGGCTCTGAAAAGTCCAAAATTGTGAGATGTCTTGCAGAGGGATGCAGCAGTCTTGAAATTTCCAAACTTTTGAAGCGTGATCACCGAACAATCAAGCGTTTCATGGCAAATAGTCAACAGGGTCGCAAGAAGCGTGTTGGCCAAAAAAGGCGCAAAATAACTGCCCATGAATTGAGGAAAATCAAGCGTGAAGCTGCCAAGATGCCATTCACCACCAGTTTTGCCATATTTCAGAGCTGCAATGCTACTGGAGTATCAAAAAGCACAAGGTGTGCGATACTCAGGGACATGGCCAAGGTAAGGAAGGCTGAAAAACGACCACCTTTGAACAAGAAGCATAAGATAAAACGTCAAGAATGGGCCAAGAAATATCTTAAGACTGATTTTTCAAAGGTTTTATGGACTGATGAAATGAGAGTGACTCTTGATGGGCCAGATGGATGGGCCAGAGGCTGGATCAGTAAACGGCAGAGAGCTCCACTCCGACTCAGATGCCAGCAAGGTGGAAGTGGGGTACTGGTATGGGCTGGTATCATCAAAGATGAACTTGTGGGACCTTTTCGGGTTGAGGATGAAGTGAAGCTCAACTCCCAGACCTACTGCCAGTTTCTGGAAGACAACTTCTTCAAGAAGTGGTACAGGAAGAAGTTGGTATCGTTCAAGAAAAACATGATTTTCATGCAGGACAACTCTCCATCACATGCATCCAACTACTCCACAGCGTGGCTGGCCAGTAAAGGTCTAAAAGAAGAAAAATAATGACATGGGCCCCTTGATCACCTGATCTGAACCCCATAGAGAACCTGTGGTCCATCATAAAATGTGAGATCTACAGGGAGGGAAAACAGTACACCTCTCGGAACAGGGTCTGGGAGGCTGTGGTGGCTGCTGCACGCAATGTTGATCGAAAACAGATCAAGCAACTGACAGAATCTATGGATGGAAGGCTGTTGAGTGTCATCATAAAGAAAGGTGGCTATACTGATCACTAATTTTTTGGGTTTTTGTCTTTGCATGTCAGAAATGTTTATTTCTATATTTTGTGCACTGATATTGGTTTACCTGGTGAAAATAAACAAGTGAGATGGGATTATATTTGGTTTTTATTAAATTGTCTAATAATTCTGCACAGTAATAGTTACCTGCACAAACAAATATCCTCCTAAGATAGCCAAATCTTAAAAAAAACCACTCCAACTTCCAAAAATATTAAGCTTGGATATTTATGAGTCTTGTGGGTTGATTGAGAACATAGTTGTTGATCAACAATAAAAATAATCCTCTAAAATACAATTTGCCTAATAATTCTGCACACCGCGTATATCTATATATATAATCGTCTTATCCCGTCTGTCTGTCGGGGAAATCCCGCGTCACTGATTGGTCCAGCAGCGGCCAATCAGCGACGCGGGATTTCAGAAAAAAGATGGCGGCCGTTAGAGGCTCATCTGCGGGACGGAGCTCAGCGGCGATGCAGCCGGGAGATGACTGGCGCGAGGCTCTCATCTCCCGGCCGCTAGCAGCAGAAGAACCCCGACCGGCGAGCAGCCGCTCATCTCCCGGCTTCTCGCAGCGGAAGTAGCCGCACAGGCAGTGGCGTTGACCTCCATGCGGCTAGGGTGTCAAGGGAGGACCGGGGAGCGGCGCTGCGGGTCGGGATACTTCTGCTGCGAGAAGCCGCTCATCTCCCGGCTTCTCGCAGCGGAAGTAGCCACACAGTCAGCGGCGCTCCCCGGTCCTCACCAATACGATTCTGCTCCCCGGTCCTCACCTATACGATTCGCTGATTGGTCGCGGTCTCTGGCCGCGACCAATCAGTGATCTTGGCGCAAAAGTTAAACACCGCTGTGCTGATTGGTCGCGGCCGCTGCCCGCGACCAATCACCGATTTGGACGCCACATTTAAATAGCGGCCACGACCAATCACCGATCTTGGCGCAACATTTAAACACTGCTGTGCTGATTGGTCACAGACGCTGCCCGCGACCAATCAGCGATTTTGGCGCCAAATTTAAACACTGCTGTGCTGATTGGTCGCGGACGCTGCCCGCGACCAATCAGCGATTTTGGCGCCAAATTTAAACAATGCTCTGCTGACTGGTCGCGGATGCCAGCCACGACCAATCAGCGAGATTGGCGCCAAATTTATACAACGCTCTGCTAATTGGTCGCGGACACCAGCCACGACCAATCAGCGAGATTGGCGCCAAATTTAAACAATGCTCTGGCGCCAAATTTAAACAACGCTCTGCTGATTGGTCGCGGTCGGCTGGCGGCCGCGACCAATCAGCGAGATTGGCGCCAAATTTAAACACCACTCTGCTGATTGCGCCCAGTCGGCCGCATACATATTCTAGAATACCCGATGCGTTAGAATTGGGACACCATCTAGTATATATATAAATATATTCACTTGTGGAAAACCCTTTTAACTAGGGCTGTGGTGTCAGTAAGTCAAATTTCCAACTATAATAATTACTAATACCAAATATACTGCAACAAATAATAGTAAATATTCAGCAATTTATGCATGAAAATAATTTATAATATACAATATTAACACTATATAAGTATTTACATTTTTTTCTACCTGCAGTTGGAGTTGGTACGTTCTTCTGATACTAACTCCACAGCTCGGCTTTTCCTTCTTTCCTGCTCCTCTAACATAAAAGTACAGCAATTAATTACGACAAGTTAATCATTTAAATGCTGCTGTCAATCTCTGACAGCAGCACGTAAATGTAACCAGTGCCACTGCTTCCATTTACCAGCTCCCATCTGTGCCCTGTGACATGATCTCGGGGGCTGATGGGTCACTAGGACAGTGAGGGCCCTGTGCCCGCTGTCTTGGTGCTCCTCTGGAGCTCATCTATATGCTGAGCTTCAAAGGAGACCGAGATTTAGGCTACCGTCCCACTATCAGTATTTGGTCCAATTTCACCACAAATGGATTTTTTTCCCCATTTTTAGTACATTGAATAGTAAAATGAATCATTCAAAACTACAAGTAACCCCAAAGTCATGCCAGTTTCCATGGCCCAGAAGATTCTCTGAAGGAAGAGTGTCATTGGGTGACTGCTTCTTTGGTAAATACCATAAACATTAGCACTTAAAAAGGTCCATATGTCTGGAACCGTATAGATGATTTCGAAAGAAACAAAAAAAAGCTCAGTGATAAGAAACAGATGATGGTTATTAATGGAACACACTAACTGGGTCACATTTAAAAGTGGTGTACCCCAGGAGTCAGTATTGGGACTTCTATTTAATACAATTATTAATGACCTTTTGGGGGGTATACAGAGTAAAATTTCAATATTTTCAGATGATCGTAAACTCTGCAAGGTTATCAGTACATAGGAGGATAATGTAATATTACAGAGGGATTTATGTAAGCTTGAGGTTTGGGCTGAAAAATGGCAATTGAAGTTTAATGTAGATAAATGTTCTTGCTTGGGACAAATTACAATGTACAATTATGTACTAAACACTGGGAAAACCATCACTGGAAAAGACTTGGGTGTATGGGTGGACAGCAAACTCAACTTTAATAACCAGTGCTAGGCCGCTGCTGCCAAGGCAAATAGAACCATGGAAGCATTAAAAGAGGCATAGATGCTTATGATAAGAACATAGTTTTGTCTGTATACAAGTCACTAATTCAGCCACATTTAGAATACTGTGTATAATTTTGGTCTTTGGTGTATAAGACGGACATAGTTGAACTAGGACGTATGCAGACAAATGCAACCAAGGTTATTAAGGGAATTGGTGCACTGCAATTCCAAGACAGGTTATCAAAGTTAGGGTTATTCAGTTTGGAATAATGAAGGTTTAAGGGCGATCTTATTACAATGTACAAATATAAGAAGAAACAGTATAGAGATCTTATTAAGGAACTTTTTACATATAGACCTTCAACGATGACAAGGAGGCACCCTCTCCTACTAGAAGAAAGATGGTTTCTCAGTCATCATAGATGGCGATTCTTTACTCTAAGAATAGTGAAATTACGGGACTTTCGGGAACATAAACATCACAGTAAAAGATAATGCCTTACCAACACCAGGTCAGATTACCAGTGCACCGCAGGATGCAGCAAGCCTCCATGATAAAGGCGGGGGCAGCACATGTGCAAAATACTAATGCCGACAGCCACTCACTAACCTACCAATTCTTGGAGGGGGTGGCTGTGTAGTATTATGCATGCACACCGATGGAGTTGTGAGCTTGCGTATTTTGGCCAAAATATCGTCCAATACCTCATGTGGTGTACTTATCTTATATACTATTTTTCATCTTTTTTGCACATCTTTTTGCAGGATGCAGCCAGGCCTCTTTAGTGTTGGCTGGGTGAATTGGGGCGTCTGTCCTGTGGGGGTGCATGTATATAGTTCTGGGCAACCCGCCTGATCTAATACTATGGGCGTCATCAATACGCTGCAAGCAAGACATCAATAGGCTGCAAGCCAGACACTGTGTATCACACATATCTGTGTGACTGGCGCCCTATGCAGACTCCATCGGTGTGCATGTATAATACTACACAGCCACCCCCTCCATGAATTGGTAGGTTAGTGAGTGGCTGTCTGCATCAGTATTTTGCACATGTGCTGCCCCCGCCTTTATCATGGAGGCTTGCTGCATCCTGCAGTGCATTGGTAATCTGACCTGGTGTTGGTAAGGCATTATCTTTTACTGTGATGTTTTTTGAAATTATGTCCAATGTTCACCATTTTTAATATTCAGACTTTCGGGAACATCATATTGTAATTGTTGATTTACTAAACAAGTTCAAGTATGGCCCGGATGCTTTTGTTGAAAAATATATTACAGGTTATGGGAACTAGATTCTGTGATAGGACGTTCATCCAGGGAACTAGTCTAATTGCCATTAGTGGAGTTGGGAAGGATTTTTTCCGTTAATAGGGGGCAATTAGCATCTGCCTCATGGGTCTTTTGCCTTCCTTTGTATCAACATGTTAGGTTATAGGTAGAACACAATGGATGTCTTCTTTCAATGTACTGTGTGGGGAAATGTATTGTCAGGGGGAATCATACTGTACATCATGCTGTGTGTAATAGGACCGTGGGGGCATCATATTGAGTGTGATAGCCACTGTGGGGCCATGAAAGTGGTATCATACTGTGTGTAGGCATATATGAGGAATTGGACTAGATTAGAATACTGGCATTCGAGAAAGAATGTCACACCGATTGTACTCCCGGGATTATGGTGTGCTGTGTAATAATATATGGTAGCAGGACCCCTCTAGTCTTCATTCCAGGTATACTAACTGCTCAGTGTTACATTGATTTGGTCGTGGAACCAGTGATATGGACATTTCTTAAACGTGCCTCAGTAACTATTTTTCAACATGGAAATGTTAAGCTACATGTTGCAGGTGCTACTGTGAGCAGCATGCTTGACTTAAACATGATACCATGGCCAGAAGCATCTCCGGATTTGACTCCCATCAAGCACTTCATTGGTCGAGCATTGCAAAAGGAGTTGCCGTCAGCAGATCTTGATGATTTGTGTGCCCAAGTGCATTCATTATTCCTCTCTGCTCTGCCTTGCTCACCGCTCCGGCGGTTCCTCTCTGCTCTGCCTTGTCCACCGCTCCGGCGGTTTCGCCCTGCTCTGCCTTGCTCACCGCTCTGGCGGTTCCTCCTGCTCTGCCTTGCCCACCGCTCCGGCGGTTTCGCCCTGCTCTGCCTTGCTCACCGCTCTGGCGGTATCTCTCTGCTCTGCCTTGCCTACCGTTCCAGCGGTTCCTCTCTGCTCTGCTTGTCTACCGCATCTGCGGTTCTGTTCCTGAATCCCAGTTTGTACTGGACCCTATCCAGCCTGCGCTCCAACCTGCTAGTGCCTCCCTGTCTGCACTCCAGCCGTGTTTGCCAGTACCCCCCTGTCTGCATACCAGCCGTGCCTTGCCAGTGCCCTCCTGTCTGCATACCAGCCGTGCTTGCCAGTATCCTCTTGTCTGCACTCCAGCCGTGCCTGCCAATACCCAACTGTCTGTGTGCCAGCCTAACCTGCCCGTTCCTGCATTCCCCGGTGTGGGTCAACAGCTGTGACCGGGGTCTAACCTGGAGTAGCACCTGGTCCCTCTGCTCGGTTCCTCCTTGGTTCACGGAGTCGTTAGCCTCCGTGCGACCTTTGTCGGATCGGGTAGATACTTAGTTATGCCCCTCCAGGCACTCCTCGGTTCATGGTACAGTGGGATCACTAATCACGCTCACGCCAGTCAGTCCAGGCACGAGTGTAACAGTTTTATTTATGTTGTATCGTGTTTGAAGGTTGCCTTTTCCTGATGGCAGGTTTCAGCTCTTTCCAAAGATGCTCAATAGGATTTAGGTCAGGGCTCATAGAAGGCCACTTCAGAATAGTTGAAAGTTTTCCTCTTAGCCGTTCTTGGGTGTTATAAGCTGTGTGTTTTGGGTCATTATCCTGTTGCAAGACCCATGACTGAGACCAAGCTTTCTGACAATGGGTAGCACATTTCTCTCTAGAATCCCTTGATAGTCTTGAGATTACATTTTACCCTGCACAGATTCAAGACACCCTGTGCCAGATGCAGCAAAGCAGCCCGAGAACATAACAGAGCTCCTCCATGTTTCACAGTAGGGACAGTGTTCTTTTCTTGATATGCTTCACTTTTCCATCTGTGAACATAGTGCTGATGTGCCTTGCCAAAAACTTCAATGTTTGTCTCATCTGTCCATAGGACATTCTCCCAGAAGCTTTGTGGCTTGTCAACATGTAGTTTGGCAAATTCCAGTTTGGCTTTTTTATGAAATTTTTTTCAACAATGGTGTTCTCCTTGGTCGTCTCCCATGAAGTCCACTTTGGATCAAACAACAACGGATGGTGCGATCTGACACTGATGTTCCTTGAGCATGAAGCTCACCTTTAATCTCTTTAGAAGTTATCCTGGGCTCTTTTGTTACCATTCGAATTATCCGTCTCTTTGATTTGTCATCAATTTTCCTCCTGCTGCCACGTCCAGGGAGGTTGGCTACAGTCCCATGGATCTTAAATTTCTAAATAATATGTGCAACTGTAGTCACAGGAACATCAAGCTACTTGGAGATGGTCTTATAACCTTTACCCTTAACTTGCTTGTCTATAATTTTCTTTCTAATCTCCTGAGACAACTCTTTCCTTTGCTTCCTCTGGTCCATGTTGAGTGTGGTACACACCATGTCACCAAACAGCACAGTGAGTATCTGTAGCCCTATATACAGGCCCACTGACTGATTACAAGATTGTAGACACTTGTGATGCTAATTAGTGGACACAACTTGATTTAACATGTATCTGTTGTCACATTATTTTCAGGGGTACCATCATTTTTGTCCAGGCCTATATCATGAGTTACATTTTTTAAAAACTTCTGTGGAAGCAGGGTTGAAAAGCAATGTCTGACTTCCATTTGTTCATTTTCATAGATTTTTAATTTATTATTACTTTTGTCAGATTCAAATTATTTCTGTGACCATTGTGGGTTTTTCCTTTCATTAAACGAGGAGTACCAACAATTTTGACCACGTATGTATGTATGTACAAACACACACACACACACACACATATGTATATATATATATATATATATACACATACACACATACATACATATATATATATATACACACACATATATATACACACACACATATATATACACACACACATATATATACACACATACATATACATACATACACATATATATACACACACATACATATATATATATAGTGATGTAGCAGACATCCCTTTAATGGTTTGGTGTGTTTTTGAATGACCATGTACCTTCCTCTTTAACGGACTGGTCACATGACTGTGACATCACACAGGTCCTTATGCACACAGAGGGTGTGGACACATGACTCTGACATCAGTTAAGGTCCTATCTGTGTGTGTGCTGCAGTATATATAAACCCTGTGTGATTTGTGACAGGTGTGTTCCGGTGTGTAGGAGTTCCTGGGTGTTGGGAGCTCCTGTGTGGGCACCGTGTGAGCGGCACGAGGCTGTTCCCTGTGTGTGGGGAACACCGCTCGTGGGAAGCCTAGTGAGGCCTGGTGGACTCCGGTGGAGGTGAAGCCTGGATCCCTGTGAGAGTGTGGGGGATGCCAGTAAGCCTCGGAGTGCCACACAAGCACACAAATTTTGGGGTCCATTTTTTCTTGTTAGCCCTGTGAAAATAAAAAAAATTGGGTCTAAAGTAACATTTTTGTGAAAAAAGTTAAATGTTCATTTTTTTCTTCCACATTCAAAAAATTCCTGTGAAGCATCTGAAGGGTTAATAAAGTTCTTGAATGTGGTTTTGAGCACCTTGAGGGGTGCAGTTTTTAGAATGGTGTCACTTTTGGGTATTTTCTGTCATAAAGACCTCTCAAAGTGACTTCAAATGTGATGTGGTCCCTAAAAAAATGGTTTTATACATTTTGTTGGAAAAATGAGAAATCGCTGGTCAACTTTTAACCCTTATAGCTCCCTAACAAAAAAAAATTTTGGTTCCAAAATTGTGCTGATGTAAAGTAGACATGTGGGAAATGTTATTTATTAACTCTTTTGTGTGACATATCGCTCTGATTTCAGGGCTTAAAAATTCAAATTTTGAAAATCGCAAAATTTTCAAAATTTTCGCCAAATTTCCATTTTTTTCACAAATAAACGCAAGTGATATCGAAGAAATTTTTCCACAATCATGAAGTACAATATGTCACGAAAAAACAATCTCAGAATCAGGGGGATCCGTTGAAGCGTTCCAGAGTAATTACCTCATAAAGTGACAGCGGTCAGAATTGTAAAAATTGGCCCGGTCATTAACGTGCAAACCACCCGCGGGGCTTAAGGGGTTAAAGAGAACCTGTCACGTCCTAGCTGCCCTCTACACTGCCCCCATAGCGTTGGTAGTGACGCAATGTGCATCACTAGCAAGCTGTTTTCATGAAAATCACTGCAGCTATAATGAATTTATAACGTTTAATATACTTATATCTAGGGCCGGCTCCAGGTTTTTCTGGGCCCCGGGCGAGTCTCAGTGGGCCCCTCTAACACATACCACGATTCATGATGCACAGATACCGCAGAGAAATCTATATATATAGTACAATGCAAAGATTTCACTTCTTACATTACATGAGTGATATCTACTGTAAATTCTACAATAGCTCAGAAGCCGGAGAATCCTCGCAGCACACAGTGCAGACCGTACAATATAGTCCTCCATACAGTATTATGGGCACCACTAAGTCCTCCATACAGTTTTATGGGCCCCATTATATATTGCTCCATACAGAATAATGACCCCACATAGTCCTCGTACAGTATAATGGGCACCACATATCTCCATACAGAATACTGGCCCCCATATAAGGCCGCATACGGAATACTGGCCCCCATATAAGGCTCCATAAAAGAATACTGGCCCCCATGTAAGGCCCCATACGGAATACTGGCCCCCATATAAGGCCCCATATGGAATACTGGCCCCCATATAAGGCCCCATACGGAATACTGGCCCCCATACGAAATACTGGCCCCCATATAAGGCCCCATACGGAATACTTGCCCCCATATAAGGCCCCATAAAGGAATACTGGCCCCCATATAAGACCCCATGAAGGAATACTGGCCCCCATATAAGGCCCCATACGGAATACTGGCCCCCATATAAGGCCCCATACGGAATACTGGCCCCCATGTAAGGCCCCATACGGAATACTGGCCCCCATATAAGGCTCCATACGGAATACTGGCCCCCATATAACGCTCCATACGGAATACTGGCCCCCATATAAGGCTCCATACGGAATACTGCCCCCCATATAAGGCTCCATACAGAATACTGGCCCCCATATAACGCTCCATACAGGATACTGGTCCTCTTATAAAGCTCCATACAGGATACTGGCCCCCATATAACGCTCCATACAGGATACTGGTCCCCTTATAACGCTCCATACAGGATACTGGCCTCCATATAATGCTCCATGCAGGCTGTTACCCCCCACATAATGCCCCATACAGGCTGTCTCCCCCCTTATAATGCTCCATGCAAGCTGTTACCCCCCACATAATGCCCCATACAGGCTGTCCCCCCACCGTATAATGCTCCATGCAGGCTGTTCCCCCCACATAATGCACTAAGCAGGCTGTCCCCCCCCCTTATAATGCCCCATGCAGGCTGTTCCCCCCTTATATTGCCCCATGCAGGCTGTCACCCCTCCTCTTTATAATGCCCCATGCAAGATGTCACCCCCTCTCTCTATAATGCCCCAAACAGGATGTCACCCCCCCTCTTTATAATCCCCAATCAGGATGTCACCCCCCCTCTTTATAATGCCCCATTCAGGATGTCACCCCCTCTCTTCATAATGCCCCATGCAGGATGTCACTCCCCTCTGTTTATAATGCCCCATGCAGGATGTCACCCCCTCTCTTTATAATGCCCCATGCAGGATGTCACCCCCTCTCTTTATAATGCCCCATGCAGGATGTCACCCCCTCTCTTTATAATGCCCCATGCAGGATGTCACCCCCTCTCTTTACAATGTCCTATGCAGGATGTCACCCCCCTCTCTTTATAATGCCCCATGCAGGATGTCAGCCCCCCTCTCTTTATAATGCCCCATGCAGGATGTCACCCCCTCTCTTTATAATGCCCCATGCAAGATGTCACCCCCCTCTCTTTATAATGCCCCATGCAGGATGTCACCCCCTCTCTCTATAATGCCCCATGCAGGCTGTCACCCCCTCTCTCTATAATGCCCCATGCAGGATGTCACCCCCCCTCTCTTTATAATGCCCCATGCAGGATGTCACCCCCCCTCTCTTTATAATGCCCCTGCAGGATGTCACCCCCCCTCTCTTTATAATGCCCCATGCAGGATGTCACCCCCCCATATTATGCCCCATGCAGGATGTCACCCCCCCCCCATATTATGCCCCATGCCTCCATACATTAAAAAAAAAATCAAATACTCACCTCCCTCCTCACCTGCTGCAGCTGCTCGGGTCGGGACTCCAGCGTTGGCGGCGTCTTTCCGCTCTGTGCTCCCTGTGACAGCTCAGGGGGAGGGCGCGGTGGAAAGACTTCATCGCACCCTCTGACCTGAGACGTCACAGAGAGTGCAGAGCAGGAAGACGGCGGATCTGCAGAGGCACGGGGAGAGGTAAGTATCCGGCTGCCGGGGCCCTGAGCAAGCGGGGGAGAAGGGCGGGCGCTGACACCGCTCTCCTCCGCCCATAGCCCAACGGGGTGCGCGACCGCCAGTGGGCCCCCCTGCCTGCTCAGGGCCCCGGCACTTGCCCGGGTGCGCCGGGTGCTGACGCCGGCCCTACTTATATCCTACCTGCCTTTTCAATCATAGGGGCGTGCTTGTCATATTCAGTCAAGGGCGAGCGCAGCATTCACTCACTGCTGGCGCCGTCCATGTATTTGAATCCTGTTCCTGACCAGCGCTGATATTGTGGGACGCAGGCGCACTTGTAGATGTCCGGCCGCCTGCGCAGTGAGGCTCTGTGATTACCAGATTCACTGCGCATGCTCTGGGAACATAGCGCGTTAAAGCGCATGCGCAGTGAGGCTGTGTGATTATGACTTTTTCTTCACTTTGAAAATTGTTTAAGTTGGCTGAGGGACTGGGTGGTTTACCTAGGACAAGGAATGGCCATGTGTAAGAAAAACCGCTACTGATTGTAAATTACAGATTCTGTTAACTACAATAAATAAGTTGGTTAACAAGAAACACTTTGATATAGTGCACTACACAATACAGTTCTCTTTTACACACTGTATAGTTTGCTAAAAGGCACACGTTTTAGTGGGAGAGGCCGAAAAATGAACGAGTAATACAACCGTTTATGGATGCTGTAGTGTGGACCCCTAGAGTCAATTCTCCTGGTGGGCCCTAGGCACCCCAGTCCGACCCTGTATGAGGCCTTTACATGGTATCAACGCCTGCGATGAGAACGCCACATCATAGTAATAGCAGAATCACAAATATAAGATTATATGAACAGATTAAAGCAAGATTTCTATTGCTGGCTGCAGAATGAGTTAACTGGGATATCATCAGTGAGTTTGATCTGACTGGAGAAGTAACTACTTTTGTTTTTATTCTTTTGAGCTCCATTCAGCTAATTTATGATTTATCACCTTCCCTGAGCATACATGGAAATCATGGGGTCCCATAGCAGAAGTAATAATTAAGCCCCCACAAAAAAACATTAATATTCAGCGGGGTCACAGAAGAGCATACCTCACAAGTTTGCAACCCTTCCATAGTAATTTTGCCCCAATTGAAGCCCCCTAGTGTTCCCACGTACTAAGATACTCCTTTAATGGCCAAAAATGTGCCCCCAAACACAGTAAGATACCCCCACAGTGAATTTCTCCACTGTACCCTCCACACATACAGTATGATGACTCTACAGTACCCCCGCAAAGTATGATAAACCCCAGTGACCTCTACACAGTATGATGGCCCCCGCATAACCCTCCACACAGTATAATGGACCCCGCACAGCCCTCCACACTGTATAATGGTCCTCATACAGTGTAATGGCCCCCACTATCCACCCAAGCAGTATAATGACCCCCATCAGCCACTTATACAGTATAATGCCCCTCACCACACAGCCCTCCAAATAGTATAATGGCCCAAACACAACGCTCCAAATAAAATAATAGTCCTCACATAAGCCTCTAAACAATATAATAGTCCCCACCCAGCCCTCCAAATAATATAATGGACCCCACATAGGCCTCCAAATAGTATAATAGTCCCCATACAGCTCTTCAAATAATAGAACGGTCCCCACATAGCCCTCCAAATAGTATGATAGCCTGACACATAGCCATTCAAATAGTAGTATAATGGCCCCCACAGAGCACTACAAATAGTATGATGCTCCCCACATAATCCTCCAAATAGTAGAATGATGGCCCCCACATAGTTCTCCAAATAGTATGATGGTCCCCAAGACAGCCCTAAAATTAGTATTTTAGCACCCCAAATATGATGATGCCCCCCAAATAACCCTTCAAATAATATGATGGCCTCCAAGTAGCCCTACAAATAGTATCATGGCCTTCCAGTTTGCCCTCCAAATAATATGATGGCCCTCACAAACTACTTATTAATTAAAAAAAAAATACTCACCTCTCCCCATTCCCCTGCTGTTCTGGTCTTTGCAGCATGTGGTTTGAAACTATGCTCAGCTCGGCACAGTGGACGCGATTTTGGGACGTTATCACGTCCACTGAGCTGAGACATCAGAAGCACAGAGGAGAATGATGGAGGAGGGAGCAGACGGTTCCCTCCTCCATCATTCCTTTCAATTGTATCTGCATCCAGAATGTGGATACAGTTGAAAGTGTGATGCTGGATGCGGGGGGCCCGATGCCTGTGCTGACATCGCCACCTGTCTCACAGTTGCAAAGCAGCTGCGGGGTCTGCCGTTATTAGCGGTATGCCAGTGCCATTGTTATGTGACATGAGCCCCGGGAGAGCCAGTGCCGAGACAGCTGGTACAACACCAACACCGAAGGTGAATATAAGTGTTATTTTACTGGGGAGAAACATAGGGATTTAGAAGGGGTTGTCTGATTAGTGGACATCCCCTTTAAGTAATCAAGTTCATTAAAGGGGTTGTCCACTACTGCACATCCCCAGCTTATTACATTTAGGACTTCAGCACCGCTTTTTCCGGACATTGCTATGACTTGTTATGTCCTCTGCAGCCAATTAGCAGATGTTGGTCAATAGTCTGTCAGGACGGACATCTGCTCTGAAGAAATAGAGTTTTTGAGACTTGTAGACATTATGGAATAACGTCCATAAAAATATCCCAAGCCGGTATTGGTCCTCCAAGAAGCATGAAGCCCTCGCTGCTACTAACTTACTCCCATACCTGGATCTACCTAGATGATGAAAACACTTGGACTGTAAGGTACAAATCAGGTGAAATTATGAAACCTGGAGGGAATGTCACTTCAGGTTGTGCGTAGATATCTGTAGATAGAAGTCGTTATTTATCCGCCATTAATGAAATGTTTTGTCCATTTTTGCTCCACAAATCTGAGGCCGATGAATGGGGGAATGGCACCAATGCTATGGAGAATGCCTTGAAAATTGAAAAGGGCGTAAATAAGGCTCTGCTGGACCTCCACAAGATTGCTATGGACCATGCGGACCCTCATGTAAGTGACTCCCCCATAGCGTATAGATACCGCGTGTTCATTTTATAAAATATCCTCCATGAAGGAACAGTTCATGTATCTTCTGTGACCTCCATATTGTGCTGTTCCTGGAAATGTAATACCACCTGACTACTAGATGTCACGTTCCCCTTTATAATGGGGGGTGTTCCAACACAAGCTGCATATTATGGCACTGTTATAAAGCTATGGGACAATTCATTAGTGTATTTGCACCTTTTTTTTCTAGTTTTTAGTGTTTTTCATTTGCGCCTTGTTCTTCTTTTAATTTGCGCCTTTTTGAAGTCTGCAGCGTTCCCTTTTTTTTCATTGATCATTATGGGGTTTCCGGCTAATTATCTAATTGTGACTTTTTAAAAAGTTGTCACATTTTTACTCAAATATATTTCAAGTGATTTTGTGTTCTGTAGTCCGGGAGGTTTTTTTGCACAAACTTTGCAACATTTTAGCATGCCACTTTTTTGCGATACAAAGACACAAAAAGGTTTAAAGACAAAAAAAATACAGTTTTGATTTTGGGCAAAATCCATGAACCAGGTGCGCCACTTTCAGGAATTTGGCACAAAAAAATCAAATGATACAAAAGAGAAAAGGGACTTGAAAAAATACAATGTTGTATTGGGCCCTATGACGGCACAGCACAGATTTTAGTAAAGGTTTTGCAGGATTACTAAGAGGGGTTCACATGCTATCAATTGTTAAAAAAACAAGCAAAATGATGACTCGGACCCTCTGATTTTCGAGGTATAAGGCTACGTCCCCACAATGAGCTTCTAGTGAGTTTTAGATATAGCAGATTTTCTGCCCCATTAAGTAAAATAGGTTACTTGAATTTTTTTCGAAAATATACAGCATAAAAAACTCACCCAAAACTCATTGTGAGAACGTAGCCTAAGGGTATGTGCACATCATTTAGACGCCGGTGAGTTGTCCTTGGTGAAGCTCTGCCACCGGTGGTTTTCACTCTATACTTTAAAGGGAACCTGTCATGTCCCTAAACGCTATTAACCTGCAGATATGGGGTTAATCTGCAGGTTTATAAAGCTGCCGGGCGTCTTACTGAAAGGCCGGCTACCGGGAGGAAATGCACTTTATTCCCCACGGCAGCCTCCAGCTTTCAGTCATAGAGGCGCGGCCGGCGTGGCTTCAGTCATTGTTCAGTACATAGTGAGCGGCGGCTATAACCGCACCCTGGCACTGACTGACAGCCGGCTAAGCGGCCCCTGTAACCGCTCCCTGTAAAGACTGACAGCCGGATCTGTACTGATGTACTGCTGAGCTGTCAGTCAGTGCCGGGGCGTTGTTACAGCTGCCGATCACTGTATATTGAGCGGTGTCTGAAGTTGCGCCGGAAGCTTTAACCCCTTTCTGACATTGTGCATAATAATACGTCCCTGTGCCCTGGGCCTTATGGACCAGGTACGTATTATTACGACACAGGCTGTGCGGGATCAATCGCCACCGGTTGTCAGCTGATTTTGACAGCTGACACCCGGCACTTTAACCCCCTAAATGCTGCGATCGCAGCATTTAGCAAGTGAGTGGAGGGACAGAAGCACCTCTGCTCTTGGATCGGAGACCCTGCGCTGTCCTCACGGGGTCCCGATCGTTGCCATGGTGACACGATGTCATCATGACGACACCTGTGTCACCAGGCACCAGCAAGTTAGTTTGACCATGCGCAGTGCATGATCAAACCAGCTTGTGTCTGCAGCACTGACAGTTTACAAGGTATAGCAGTGATCCTGCACTGCTATACCTTAGAACTGCGATCAGCCTGCTGAAAGTGAAAGTCCCATAGTGGGACCAAGTAAAAAAAGTGAAAAAAAAGTTGTAAAAATATTTTTTTAAAAATAAAAAAATAATAAAAAAATAAAATATTATTATGAAGAAAAACAATAAGAGTACACATATTTAGTATCGCCGCATCCGGAACGACCTGATCTATAAAACTGTCCCACTAGTTAACCCCTTTACTGAACACAGTAAAAAAAAAAGAATCAAAAAACGGTGCTTTATCATCATACCAACGAACAAAAAGTGGAATAAAACGCGATCAAAGAGACGAATATAAATAAAAATTATACCACTGAAAACATCATCTTGTCCCGCAAAAAGCAAGCCACCATACAGCTCCATCAGCCAAAAAATAAAAAAGTTATAGCTCTTAGAATAAAGCGATTTTTTCTATGAAATAGTTTTTATTGTGTAAAAGCGCCAAAACATAAAAAAAGATATAAATGCAGTATGGCTGTAAATGTACTGACCCGAGGAATAAAGCTGCCTTATTAATTTTACCACACGCAGAACTGCATAAAAAAAACTAAAAAAACAATTACTGAATTGTTGGTTTTTGTTTATTCTGCCTCCCAAAAATCAGAATAGAAAGCGATCAAAAAATGTCACATGCCCGAAAATGGTACCAATAAAAACATCAACTTGTCCGCAAAATACAAGCTATCACATAACTCTGTCGACCGAAATATGGAAAAATTATAGCTCTCAAAATATGGCGATGCAAAAACTAGTCTTTGCAAAAAAAAAAGTTTAGTGTGTGACAGCTGCCAAATGTAAAAACCCGATATGAATCTGGTATCACTGTAATCGCACCGACCCGAAGAATAAAGTCATCTAATCACTTAAACCGCACGAGGAACGGTGTAAATAAATAAATAAAACCAATTCTTCACCTGCTGTTGGTTTGTTCATTCAGCCTCCCAGAGTTCGCAATATGGCTCTGCCCACATTTATCCTGTGCTCTACGCTCAGCGCTTACACCGGGGTTTCCATGTAAATCTCTGAAATACGTGATCCAGACGGAGCCTCCGGCGGAAGATTCCCTGTAATGAGGCAGATGGAGGCACCGTCTGGACTGTGATCCCACGGTGTCCGTCTTTTTATTAGGCGTGAATAAAAGTGCCGTCGGCCACAGTTTTGCGAGCCTCTGATAAAAAGAACACCGCTGAACAGAGGCCACACAGAGTCCAGAGTAATTAACAAATAAAGTAGCACACTGCAAGGCTAAGTATGTAAACATGAAATATGGAATATGAATAGCATTACTGCTGTAGAAAATAGAAATAAATGAGAAATCTTAGCACATAAATTGGCCAATTCATGTGTATCTGGCAGCTTCGGTAAGGCGTTTCTCAGTGCCAGGACCCTACCAATGTGAATACCTCTCTAAGGGACAGGTACACATGAATTGGCCAATTTATGCGCTAAGATTTCTCATTTATTTCTATTTTCTATAGCAGTAATGCTATTTATATTCCATATTTCATGCTTACATACTTAGCATTGCAGTTTGCTACTTTATTTGTTAATTGTATATGGAGGTAGCTTCTCCTAGTAAGCACCTGTTCACACCTATTTCTCGTATTAGAAGTGCCATCAGTTTTTTCTGTTTACAGAGTCCAGAGTTAGGCCGGTTTCACATGTCCTGATATTTCCAGTATCGGAAAAACCGGTACGGGAGATATACGTGTCCATGTGCACCTGTGTGGCAACCGTGTGCCGCATCAGGAGCGCACATTCCGCCACCTGGGAATCAGCAGTACAGTTACCGCTGTTCCCAATCACCGGGTGCTGAATGCTGCCCTCATCATTGTAACCTGCTGGCGCTGTGATCAGCACAACCAAGGGACAATGATGAGAGTAGTAGTCAGCTCCCGCTGTGTCCTAGTGTAAAAATAAGAATAAAATTAAAAAATCCTTATACTCACCTGCCTATCAAAGTAAAAGTGAAGTACCCATAGCTCTTTCTTACATTCAAGCATCTGATGCTGATGCTCAGTCTATGTAGATGGCATCTTAGCTGTTGCTAGGCAACTTCCTTATAAGGTGAGATGCACCTGTAAGATTCCATCACAAGATTCCATCATGACATCACTGCTATTATGACATCATAATTCACAACCACTACTTATACAAGCGTTTACACTTCAGTGTCACTTTGATACCCCGGTGTCATTGTTGTCAGTGTTTAGCTACTTATCTAGTGATATACTGATTGCGCATTTCATTGAAATGTCTGGAATTTCTCCAGACAGACTTCAGGAGTTGGCACTACTCCAGGGGATTCTTACCACCTATACCCCTAACTGTGTGCTACCACTACCCGATGGCGTCCTCAGCTTCACTTACCGGCTGGTTATGGAGCTTGTACGGGACTGCTTGACCAAATACTACCAAGGTCGTATTACCTCAGAATATCTTCAGCATTTACAGCAGAACATCAGGACATTAGTACAACAGGTAAATAGCAGACAATCTGCACAAATTATTATTATTATGTCTAGTTGGTCTCCCTTACTGTATAGTGGTATTATTGGTAGTAATAAAATTTAGACTTTCTTCAGTGTCAGGCAGGGTCATATTTGTAATAGAGATCCTCATTTTGGGAAGAGGGTGTAAAAGTGCAGCATGAGCCTGTATGATTCAAATGTCAGGGCTAGATTTCATTCCTAGTCCAGTCCTTGTCCCTTAGTAAAGACACTTCATTTAGCACCTTAATCCGGATTTCTTATAAATATGTAATTATGATTTTTATTGTGTATAACAAATATTAATAATTTATCTCAGACCATAGAACTAGCCTCACTGATTAGAAATGTAAAGTACCCACAGTTCTTTCTTACATTCAAGCATCTGGTACTGATGCACAAACTATGGTTTTGCCACCTTAACTATTGCTAGGAAACTTCCTTTCACGGTGAGATGCCCCGTTAAGATTCCATCACAAGATTCCATCACGACATCACTGCTATTATGACATCATAATTCACCACCACTAATTATACAAGTGTTTTTATGCTGTATAAAAAATAATAATAATAATAATACAAATCAAATAATAATAATTGAATACAAGTTTATTTACAGAAAATTGTTCTTTAGATCGACACCAATATAATATATAAAATGTACCAAATGTGTAGTAATTGTAGCTGCAGATAGACAGGAGTAAAATGGTGACATAAATGGCCTCCTCCATTCTGCACTTTCTCTCATGATTTTCCTTTTGTATTTATTTCCATCTTTATAGGCTGAAGAAAAAGCCCAAAGTGGAAAATTGGCCTTTTTTAAACAACTGGCCCAAAATGTCCTGAATATACTGGAGAGTCCGGCCCGCTCACTGGAGCACCTGGTAAGGAGCCATCATCTTCTATATCACATGTCCTTGTCCCCTCCAGGCAGGCACAGGATATTTCATGACCGCCTGTCCCTGCGGCTCCATCATCTGTGATGGCAGTCTGTACTCAGCGGTGGGAGTTTGTATTTCTGCCTCTGTTTTGCTCGATCATCACAATCTTCCTTCTTGTAAATGCTGCAATTCTGATAACAGAGATCAGTTGTATATACAAGTACCTTATATATTATTGTTGATTTACTGGAGGGAGTGGCTGTGTATAGTCCGTCCAATACTGAAATTACCAGTAAATCCAATGTTTAGTCCTTCCTATCTATTGTATATGATAATTTAGTATTTGTGAAATGTTATACTAATTGTACATATTATAACCATCAGGAAACATCCGAAGGTGACTCCGAAGAGGGGCAAACCGTGAACATGCCTGACCCTAATATTAGTCAGTTAGAGCTAAAAACTGATCTGATTGAAGGTAAGCCGATCATCTAATATTTTACATTCAAATATCCAGATATTATAGAGAATGGCAGAGAATATGTAGATTTACTCTTCATTCCCTGTAATGGAGAGGGATCATGTAATTCTACTTCACGCCTGTGTGGTCTTCTCGGCTCCAAAATGAGGGTCATAGATCCCCAATCATGTAATTGTTCAAAAATACCATATTTTGAAGACTATAAGATGCACCGGACCATAAGAAGCAGGTGAAATTTTGGAGCGGAAAATAGGAAAAACATTTTTTTAATAAAATGGTGGAGCAACTTATAATCCAATTTTGTGGTAACTTTTCTAGGGGAAAGGCGGCGGAAAGATGGCAGCAGCAGGAGTGGGGCGATGCTGCACTGAAGTCCCTGCACTTCCATGGTTTTCAATCTGGTGGACCTTGGGAAAATCTCCACCGGAGGTGGCGCATGCACAGATTGAGATCTCGGGAGACAAGATCTCAATCTGCATGCGCCATCTCCAGAATCCATTTTTCCGAAGTCCACCACACTGAAAATCATGGAAGTGCGGAGTCTCCGGCGACATTTTCTGAAAGCCCAGGGGCCGCTGCATCCTTGCACCGCCGAACACCCCCTCCTCCCAGCCTGGGGCCCACAGCATCGCCCCACTCCTGCCGCCGCCAGCTTCCTGCAGCAGTGACCCTGCGTCCTGGGGCCTCGCTTCACCGCAACCCCCCCCCCCTCAGTAAGCTACGTTGGGATAAGACGCACCCCCATTTTACAGAAAAAAGTGTGTCTTATAACTTGAAAAATACGGTAATCAGATCCTGAACAATCGCCCAGTGTATCTATCTCTGGATGTGCCATAAATACTGTATATTTAGTATGTGCAGAATACCAGATATCTAGTTTTTATATCATTTACAGAGATCTTGTCATGTCCTTCATTATATGGATGTGTTATATATTAAGTACTGATATAGACTGATACATGACATCTTTTCATTATTTTATCATTATTTTAGAAATAACTGTGTCGACGGCCAGTACTGATGGTGGAATATGTGAGACACCAGAGATCCACGAATCTGCCAGTGTAAGTATCAGAGGAGACGTCTGTTTATCATCAGATAACGGGGTATGAATTACACATATAATATTATACCCCAGATGACAATGGGATATCTTTGCTTTTATGTAGATCAGATCTATTGTGAGTAATGATGGCATTGTTATTCTGCCTCTTCTGTGTGATGCCCCTTATCATACCCTGCAGTACAGTGATATCTATGCATGGGGAATATCCCCTTAAAATATAATACTGTCTGTGGAGGGTCCGGCTTGCATCATGTCCTCTACATCTGCTGCAATGTAATCAGCGTGGACATAATATAGAGGAGAAGTTCCTGCATCTGGAGCTTTTATTTTCCTGCAGATTCTATGTCTTAATGTCATTTCTTATTATTTCTAGGCCTTGACCGGATCATTGAACTTGGAGACAAGTCCTAGTAAGACCGACTTTAAACCAATCAAACTGATCAGCAGTGGAGCTTATGGGTGAGCTTTATGTTTGCATAATATACATTTCCTAGTGTTCCTTATGACAATGCTTCTGTCTCTGTGCCCAGCCCGTACAACAGAGAAATGCTCTGAGTCCATACTGTCCACAAGAGATGAGCGAATCAGGCAAAATTCTAATTTGCTTGTTCACGTGGACTTGTGAAAATACGATTCAAGGAGAAATTAATGTCCCTTATTATGCTCTGGGGCCTCACCAGGCCCCAGAACATAATAAGCATAAGAAACATACTTATACTCCCCTTACTGCTCAATTCTCTAGCCCCTCCACTTCTCACCGTCACCCGTCCGGTCCTCACTGCCTCTTCAGTTTGCCACCGCTCACGCTATGCAAGGACTTCAGGCTTTGAGAAGGTCTGAGAGAGTTCTATGCAAGAGCATAAAAAGTCACAACATTGTGACACCGTGACTGTTCTTGCGCTTGTGCATAATCCTCCCAGATCTCATCAATGTTGGAAGTCCCGTCCCAGTATGAGAGGCATTTGGATTTCAGCATTAGCAGCAGAGATTTGAGGATGCGGCAAGGAACGGACGGTTGAGGCGGAGGGGCCGTAGAAGTGAGTATAAAAATTTGTTTATTTTTAAACTTTTTTATGGCCTTTCAAGATTTTGAAAATGGTGGCCAACGCTTGACATTTTGCTAAATCCATGAGTAAGCAAATTACAAAAAACAAAACAAACAAAAAAACAAAACGCCATTTTGGTGAATGCAGAATTTTGCAAAATCTGAGTAGAATTTAATTCCACTCAAATGTGTTAGCTCATGTCTACTGGCCACATCTATATGTCATTATTTAGGTCAGTTAGGACGTGACATAGATGAGGACCTCGCATAGGTCATCATTTATGTTGTGTAACTTGATGGATTTCTACATGGATTTCTAGTGACATCTAGTAGTAACCAGACAATCATGTGATGAGGTTTATAGACAAAATGTTAGTAAGAATTCATTATAAATCATGGATTTTCCTTCTCTCCAGAGCCGTCCACTTAGTGCGACACAAATACACAAGCCAGCTATTCGCTATGAAGAAGCTGGACAAGGAGAACGTGAATATTCCAAGAAGACTTGAACGTGCCTTTCTAGAGAGGGACATCCTAACATTTGCTGATTGTCCCTTTGTGGCCTCCATGTTGTGCTCCTTTCCAACTCCTCATCATCTGTGTATGGTCATGGAGTATGCAGCAGGTAAGTCATATCCATTGTGCCTATATCCAGCCTCAATCTGCTTATCTCTAGCATCTTCTCCATAATCTGAATGTGACCACATGGACGGTTACATGTCCATACTGCATTTACTATAAGTTATCTGTTACCAAGATGCCGGGAAAATCATTATCTCTGTGAAAGTCTCTGGTGAATGTCCTCACTGAGAATGGCAAAAATATCCACTGAGGATAAAAGGAGGATTTGACTCAATTCTAACAGTTTGTATAGATGAGCATTTCACAGAGTAATGAATAAGAGGCTTGCAGATGAGGCACGGCTCTGTCTTTTTATATTGGGTCACTCTGCTTTATACGCTCTACATTAGGCCTCTTTCACGCTTCAGTATTTCTGGTACGTGAGGTGACAGTTTACCACACGTACTGGAGACACTGACACATGTGCGCACATGTCAGTGTTTCCACGGACCGTGTGTCCATGTGATCCACACGTAGACATGTCTGTTTTTGGCCAGCAGGACGGATCACACAGACCCATTCAAGTCAATGGTTCAGTGTAAACACATACCGCACACGGATGCCATCCGTGTGACATGTGTCGGCGCCTGGGAATTAGCGATAAAGTTAGCGCCGGGTGCTAAACGCTGCCCTCATCATTGTCCCCTGCCGGCGCTGCGATCAGAACCAGCAGGGGTTAATGATGAGGGTTGTCTTCTCCCAGTGTATTTCTACCTGTAAAAATAAGAATAAAAAAAAAATCTATACCCTCACCTGTCCTAAATGTCCCCCACTGTAATCCATGAGACCGCTCAGCAGAGGAGCCGGGGAGAATGACTCCTGCAGCGAGCGGCCCCGAATCTGCGCTGAGCTCAGCGAGCGGTGTCCTGTCACTCACTGAGCTCAGCTGAGGTCTGGCGTCGCTCGCTGCAGGAGTCATTCTCCCCAGCTCCTCTGCTGAGTAGTCGCATGGATTACAGCAGGAGATACTTAGGACAGGTAGGTGAGTATAAGGGTTTTTTTTTATTTTGTTCTTATTTTTACAGGTGGAGACACCGGGAGCAGACTACAACTCTCATTATTAACTCCTGCTGGTGCTGATCGCAGTGCCGGCAGGGGAAAATGATGAGCGCAGCGTTCAGTACCCGGCTTTTGGGAATAACGCTAACTGTACACTGATTCCCAAACGCCGGTACGTGTGCTCCTGATGCGGCACACGGACATCTCCGACACAGGTTTTTCCGGTACCAGAAATATCCGGACGTGTGAAACCGGCCTTATACAGTATATAAAGCAAAACCACAAATGAGACTGCTAACACCTTTAACTAATTATATATTTATTTATTGCAAGATACATAGTATATATAGCTCATACTTTTTTGGCCAGAATAGTGTCTCTTTTTTGTATGAGTTACCTTGTTATTTTTAAATATTTATTCCACGTGACTAATAAAGATTCTGCTGTAGGAGGAGACTGTGGCAGTTTTATGAAGAACTATGGGTGTTTACCTGTCCCCTTGGCTCGTCTGTACATTGCAGAAACGGTTCTAGCTGTGGAATATCTGCACAGCTATGGTGTAATGCACAGAGACCTGAAGCCTGAAAAGTAAGTGACACTTGTAGTATAAGAAAGGGGAAAAAAGATATCGTTTATTATACAAACTATTTGCAACTTGGGGCTGACATCCTCTTTTTTTCACAGCCTCCTGATAACGTCAACTGGTCATATTCAAGTTACAGATTTTGGGCTTTCCAAACTCTGCCTCATGAGACCAACATCAGAGATCTACAAGGCTCCAATTGAGGACATCACCAGAGAGTTCCATGATAAGGAGGTAGGCAGGAACTTGTTCTTTACTCATCTCCTCCATTTCTCCTTCTCTTATACTTTCTCATCTAGAAAACGTTTCCACTGATGTTATTTGTCACAATTATGTTCTCTGATCATTATCTCATTCCTCTGTTTTTTCCAGATTGCTGGCTCCCCTCATTACATAGCCCCAGAAGTTATCTTAAAGGAAGGCTATGGAAGGCCAGCTGACTGGTGGTCAATTGGGATCATCCTATATACATTTCTTGTAGGACGTGTACCATTTTATGGGCCTTCCAAATATGACATTTACAGCCATATTGTCAGGGGTAAGTAAAATAATCTGATTGCTGTGTAATGTCATTGTTATTTGAATAGATTAGTTGTGTGATTTAGTTACTTTTGTTAATATAAAAGATTTTTGTTTTGATAAAATAAATTAAGATGTTTCATTTTCTGTAATATTTGCTTTTTATATGACAGATGACATATATTGGAAACTTACTAATTCGGCTTTTCCAGCCACAGCTCGGGATATCATCATTGAGCTGCTCAGAAAAGATCCAGCACAAAGACTTGGGACAGGTAATGTATATAATACTATTATTAATGACTTATTACACCTCTGTGAACAGAAAATGAATAATGAGGATCAGCACTGAGGTTTTGTTCTCTACCAGCTTGGCCATTCCCCATTCTTCATGCTAAGACTTTCAGTACATCTACTTCACTTCGGCTCTGTTACGTCAACCGTTCAGATTAACGCCCCCTTCACACGTCCGTATAAAATCAGTACTGAAACCAGTACCGGAAAAAAACAGTACTAGTGTCATCAGTGTTTTGAATCAGTGTGCCATCAGTGTGCCATCAGTGTTTTTCCGGTACGGCAAAGAAAAAGAAATGATAAAGTATCTCTTATACTTTGTAATGTTAAACAGATACAGCGTAAGGAAGGCACACAAATGGCACACGGATGCCATCTGTGTGATGTACGTGTTTTTCAGGGTCCCATAGACTTGTATTGGCACTTGTCATCTGTGCTGCCACAAAAAAACAGCAGCATAGATGATAATGGGTACGGGTGGCATACGTGAAAGAAAAATGGATGCCACATGTAGTGCAAACACTGATATGTGTAGGAGGCCTAAGAAACTTGTCTCTTTGACAATAACTATATCACTATTCATTGTTTTCCTTTTCAAGGAGGAGCAAATGAGATCAAATTTCATCCATTCCTGCGTAACTTAGATTTTGACAACCTTCTAAGTCAGAAGTCGCTGTTCATTCCTGATCTTGAGTCAGAAGAGGATACCATCTACTTTGACAGTAAGTAGAATGAGACATCATCTGCAGAAAGCTGCTGTGTGTCTTGTATTTCATTTTAAGTGAGAATCAGTCCCCACCTTGATTCATGATCAAATGGTGACTGTTCAGGACAAAGTATTATGCTAATAATCTCGATTAACTCTTGTACTTTTCAGCTCGATGTAGCAGACATCAACATATTGATTCAGATGAGGGGGACACAAGTGAAGATAATGACTGGCCGGAAAGCCAAAACTTTCTATCATCTTCGCATAGGCTTTCTAAAGTAAGTATGTGACCAATAAGATCCATACAACCTGTAATTAAAATAAAATTGTAAAATATTAAAATATTTTTTTTTCCTCTTTGTATTAGCTCTGTTCCATCCATACCAAGATGATGAACAATGAAGAACCCAAGTCACCTCCAGGGTATTCACCAGAAAGTGCAAAACAGTCAGACATGTGAGCAAATTATTTTTATGGGGTCCATTCTGATATGTGTTCACAACACCACATTCAAGACGAGTGTAAGTCGATACTAAATCCAGTATCGATGACCACATGATTGCTGATCACCATGTTTCTGACTTGTGATAACGCTGGTGATGAAAGTTGATAACTATGACCAGCTTTAATTTCCAGTTCATTACAGGAAAATAAATATTGCTAGTGATTCTCCATTCTTGCTGGTAGAAGAGGGTCTTGAGCACAGCATCCCCTTCATGTTATTCAGATGTCCTAATGGGCTTTGCAGACAGGTGTTGTATCCGTATCTATTGTTTTCACTTGTAATTTATATGTTTTTCTTCTACCAAACAGACAGAAAGATTCTCCCCCCTCTAAGTCTGAAGACAACCAGACGCAGAAAGATTCTCCCCCTTCTAAATCTGATGACAACCAGACACAGAGAGATTCTCCCCCCTCTAAGTCTGATGACAACCAGACGCAGAAAGATTCTCCCCCTTCTAAATCTGAGGATGACAACCAGACACAGAGAGATTCTCCCCCCTCTAAGTCTGATGACAACCAGACGCAGAAAGATTCTCCCCCCTCTAAATCTGATGACAACCAGACGCAGAAAGATTCTCCCCCCTCTAAGTCTGATGACAACCAGACGCAGAAAGATTCTCCCCCCTCTAAATCTGATGACAACCAGACGCAGAAAGATTCTCCCCCCTCTAAGTCTGAAGACAACCAGACGCAGAAAGATTCTCCCCCTTCTAAATCTGATGACAACCAGACACAGAGAGATTCTCCCCCCTCTAAGTCTGATGACAACCAGACGCAGAAAGATTCTCCCCCTTCTAAATCTGAGGATGACAACCAGACACAGAGAGATTCTCCCCCCTCTAAGTCTGATGACAACCAGACGCAGAAAGATTCTCCCCCTTCTAAATCTGAGGATGACAACCAGACACAGAGAGATTCTCCCCCCTCTAAGTCTGATGACAACCAGACGCAGAAAGATTCTCCACGCTCTAAATCTGATGACAACCAGACGCAGAAAGATTCTCCCCCCTCTAAGTCTGATGACAACCAGACGCAGAAAGATTCTCCCCCCTCTAAATCTGATGACAACCAGACGCAGAAAGATTCTCCCCCCTCTAAATCTGATGACAACCAGATGCAGAAAGATTCTCCCCCCTCTAAATCTGATGATGATAAGCAGAGGCAGAAAGATTCTTCCCCCTCTAAATCTGATGACAACCAGACGCAGAAAGATTCTTCCCCCTCTAAGTCTGATGATGACAAGCAGTGTTTCACTGCTGAAGGCAGACAGTCATCCATATTGTCAGGTATGTATAGCTCTATAGGTCATTCTATTGCAGCCTGTGTCAAAAAGTGTAATGTGAAAACAGCCCAACATTTCATTTTATAAAAATCCTCACTCTTAGGCTGTGTGCCCACGATGCGTTTTTCAAGCGTTTACGCTGCGGAATTTCTACAGCGTAAACACTTGGGAAACGCTTGGTAAACCTTCCCCCATGGTCTCCAATGCAATTCCGCACTTTCAATGCCCATGCTGCGTATTTTTCCGCAGCGTTTATGCTGCGCTCAAAAATACGCAGCATGTCCATTAATTTTGCGGACGCGCAGCGTAATCGCCGCCATTGACTTGCATTAGAACGCGCTAATTCCGCAAGACTGCATCTGTACTTGCGTAATTGGCGCTTTCTAATGTGCGGATGGTACCCAAGTCTGGAGGAGAGGAGACTCTCATCCAGACCTGGGTACCATAGAATCTGTAAAGAAAAGAATTTAAAATAAAAAATAAAGCTTATAATCACCTTCCGATGTCCTCCCAGTGTTTTGTCCACGCCGTCCGGTCTCTTGCAATGCTCGCGCTGTTGTGAAGGACCTGTCATGACGTCACTGAGTCATGTGACCCATCACATGACTCAATGACGTCACCGCAGGTCCTTCACAGCACCGCGAGCATTGCAAGAGACCGGACGCAGCAGAGATGACACCGGGAAGACACCGGAAGGTGAGTATAATCTTTTTTTTTTCATTTTTTACCATTCTTATTCTTTTTTTTAACTATTACTCGGTCACACTATATAAATCCATGCCGGTTGCATGGATTTAAATAGTGTGACCAACTTGTCAAGCACTTTTCCAAGTGATGCTCAAAATCGTTTGGAAAACTTCTTGAAAAAACGCATGCGAAAGCGCATGTAAAAATGCTGAAAAAACGCTTCTCTCTGGCAGAAAAAACGCATGTAAATCTGCATGTAAATCTGCATGTAAATCTGCATACGTTTTTTTCTGCCAGAGAGAGGCAAAAACGCTCTGCATCAAATCTGCTACGTGGGCACATAGCCTCATAGGTTATAATTTTTAATGCATAAGAAGCCATTCAGTCTTCTGCCAAACTGATTCTGAATACTGCACCCATGGCTCCATCTAGGCCTATACTGATCCTTATCACCTTAAGAATGCACTGAGGTTTTAGCTAACTTATTTTAAGATATTACTTGCAGGATGCCGCAGTGTTATCATGTTAATAAGGGGACATAGTTCCCTGGCTAGACACCACATATCGGAAAACCTACAGGTTTCATATTAATCAGTTCACAAGGCAATCTAATTCTCAGACCCTCAGGTGGTTTTATGTATATATGACATATTCTCTCTATTATGGTGCAATAATCAATTACCGGGACTACAGGGTACAAGAATAACAGAATTCTATATAAAGATACAAAGCTAATCTTTTAGGAGTTTATAATATACATCTTTTTCTTGTTTTTTTTATCAGAATCACCAGTTCAGGGGAAAAGAAAATCTGCATCGAAAGATCGACAAAAAACAGAGAAGGTAGAAGAGAGAAGAAGTAGAAGAGGTAAGTGTAACAATAAGCTCCATGTTGCATGATGTCAGTCAGTGAGAAGGAGTCATGTGGAGCAGATATTATCTGTAGGATTACTGACAATGACCCCGTACATCTGTATGGATACGACTCCTCTATCATCCTGTCACAGTGACACTACAGTAGTATCCTCTAATACATACATGTCAAACTCTGGCCCGTGGACCAAACCTGGCCCGCAGGGTGGTTATATTTGACCCACGACAACAGAACCACCACCACTATTTGGGGCCATTATTCTGTATGGAGGACAATGTGGGGCCCATTATACTGTACGGAGGACTATGTGGGGCCATTATTCTGTATGTAGGATTATGTGGGGTCCAAGTTTTTCATTTTGGCCCTCTGTGTGTTTGAGTGTGACATCCCTGCTCTAATATGTAGTCCCATTACTTACATTAGTTATGTCTCTTTGTCTCCTCTCACAGGTTCCACCTTCCGCCGGCTGATATCATCTTGCCGGCGTGGATTATCCAGGGTTGCTCGCTCCATCAGACAAAGCTGCATATTTGCTCCCTGTCATCGGAGCAACACAAACATCTCAATGTGAAAAACCCTTCATGTCTAGTGCCTAGTACAGCATGTCCACCATTAAAGATGCACCTGTGTGGAAGGACTTGTACCATCTACCTGTGGCCTTCTGACCAGCAAGTAACATCTGCAGAAGAAGGCCCTCCAAGAACATCTCTTCATTCTTCCATGTAATTCCTAATAAAAAAAAAACTAAAAAGAATCATTTCAAATTGATTAATGTCCCTTTGCATTTAATGTAATACTACTGACATTTAGGCATATCAGTACTAAACATCATATATGTCTGATGAGAGAATATCGTTTCCATGTTTCATGTTAATCCTCTAATCCTCAGCCAAAAGTGGAAGAGAAGACCAGTGATTCTGTTACATCTACGAATGACAGTCAATCCAGGGAAAAACACCTTCTGATCCATACATTTTTCAGGCACTCTGATCCTTTTACCTTCATGTGGCTCTACTTAAGGTTTATGTATAAGAACCAGTTGGATTCAGTACTGGGCATCCTGGGGGTCCCAGCAGCCACATCCCAATTGTTCAACTAAAAAAGACATACTGTATTATAGTGTGATATATATATATATATACACACTGTGTGCAGAATTATTAGGCAAATGAGTATTTTGATCACATGATACTTTTTATACATGTTGTCCTACTCCAAGCTGCATAGGCTTGAGAGCCAACTACCAATTAAGTAAATCTGGTGATGTGCATCTCTGTAATGAGGAGGGGTGTTGGCTAATGACATCAACAACCTATATTATAAGGTGTGCTTAATTATTAGGCAACTTCCTTTCCTTTGGCAAAATGGGTCAGAAGAGAGATTTGACGGGCTCTGAAAAGTCCAAAATTGTGAGATGTCTTGCAGAGGGATGCAGCAGTCTTGAAATTTCCAAACTTTTGAAGCGTGATCACCGAACAATCAAGCGTTTCATGGCAAATAGTCAACAGGGTCGCAAGAAGCGTGTTGGCCAAAAAAGGCGCAAAATAACTGGCCTTGAATTGAGGAAAATCAAGCGTGAAGCTGCCAAGATGCCATTCACCACCAGTTTTGCCATATTTCAGAGCTGCAATGCTACTGGAGTATCAAAAAGCACAAGGTGTGCGATACTCAGGGACATGGCCAAGGTAAGGAAGGCTGAAAAACGACCACCTTTGAACAAGAAGCATAAGATAAAACGTCAAGAATGGGCCAAGAAATATCTTAAGACTGATTTTTCAAAGGTTTTATGGACTGATGAAATGAGAGTGACTCTTGATGGGCCAGATGGATGGGCCAGAGGCTGGATCAGTAAACGGCAGAGAGCTCCACTCCGACTCAGATGCCAGCAAGGTGGAAGTGGGGTACTGGTATGGGCTGGTATCATCAAAGATGAACTTGTGGGACCTTTTCGGGTTGAGGATGAAGTGAAGCTCAACTCCCAGACCTACTGCCAGTTTCTGGAAGACAACTTCTTCAAGAAGTGGTACAGGAAGAAGTTGGTATCGTTCAAGAAAAACATGATTTTCATGCAGGACAACTCTCCATCACATGCATCCAACTACTCCACAGCGTGGCTGGCCAGTAAAGGTCTAAAAGAAGAAAAATAATGACATGGGCCCCTTGATCACCTGATCTGAACCCCATAGAGAACCTGTGGTCCATCATAAAATGTGAGATCTACAGGGAGGGAAAACAGTACACCTCTCGGAACAGGGTCTGGGAGGCTGTGGTGGCTGCTGCACGCAATGTTGATCGAAAACAGATCAAGCAACTGACAGAATCTATGGATGGAAGGCTGTTGAGTGTCATCATAAAGAAAGGTGGCTATACTGATCACTAATTTTTTGGGTTTTTGTCTTTGCATGTCAGAAATGTTTATTTCTATATTTTGTGCACTGATATTGGTTTACCTGGTGAAAATAAACAAGTGAGATGGGATTATATTTGGTTTTTATTAAATTGTCTAATAATTCTGCACAGTAATAGTTACCTGCACAAACAAATATCCTCCTAAGATAGCCAAATCTTAAAAAAAACCACTCCAACTTCCAAAAATATTAAGCTTGGATATTTATGAGTCTTGTGGGTTGATTGAGAACATAGTTGTTGATCAACAATAAAAATAATCCTCTAAAATACAATTTGCCTAATAATTCTGCACACCGCGTATATCTATATATATAATCGTCTTATCCCGTCTGTCTGTCTGTCTGTCGGGGAAATCCCGCGTCACTGATTGGTCCAGCAGCGGCCAATCAGCGACGCGGGATTTCAGAAAAAAGATGGCGGCCGTTAGAGGCTCATCTGCGGGACGGAGCTCAGTGGCGATGCAGCCGGGAGATGACTGGCGCGAGGCTCTCATCTCCCGGCCGCTAGCAGCAGAAGAACCCCGACCGGCGAGCAGCCGCTCATCTCCCGGCTTCTCGCAGCGGAAGTAGCCGCACAGGCAGTGGCGTTGACCTCCATGCGGCTAGGGTGTCAAGGGAGGACCGGGGAGCGGCGCTACGGGTCGGGATACTTCTGCTGCGAGAAGCCGCTCATCTCCCGGCTTCTCGCAGCGGAAGTAGCCACACAGGCAGCGGCGCTCCCCGATCCTCACCAATACGATTCTGCTCCCCGGTCCTCACCTATACGATTCGCTGATTGGTCGCGGTCTCTGGCCGCGACCAATCAGTGATCTTGGCGCAAAAGTTAAACACCGCTGTGCTGATTGGTCGCGGCCGCTGCCCGCGACCAATCACCGATTTGGACGCCACATTTAAATAGCGGCCACGACCAATCACCGATCTTGGCGCAACATTTAAACACTGCTGTGCTGATTGGTCACAGACGCTGCCCGCGACCAATCAGCGATTTTGGCGCCAAATTTAAACACTGCTGTGCTGATTGGTCGCGGACGCTGCCCGCGACCAATCAGCGATTTTGGCGCCAAATTTAAACAATGCTCTGCTGACTGGTCGCGGATGCCAGCCACGACCAATCAGCGAGATTGGCGCCAAATTTATACAACGCTCTGCTAATTGGTCGCGGACACCAGCCACGACCAATCAGCGAGATTGGCGCCAAATTTAAACAATGCTCTGGCGCCAAATTTAAACAACGCTCTGCTGATTGGTCGCGGCCGCCAGCCGACCGCGACCAATAAGCGAGATTGGCGCCAAATTTAAACACCACTCTGCTGATTGCGCCCAGTCGGCCGCATACATATTCTAGAATACCCGATGCGTTAGAATTGGGACACCATCTAGTATATATATAAATATATTCACTTGTGGAAAACCCTTTTAACTAGGGCTGTGGTGTCAGTAAGTCAAATTTCCAACTATAATAATTACTAATACCAAATATACTGCAACAAATAATAGTAAATATTCAGCAATTTATGCATGAAAATAATTTATAATATACAATATTAACACTATATAAGTATTTACATTTTTTTCTACCTGCAGTTGGAGTTGGTACGTTCTTCTGATACTAACTCCACAGCTCGGCTTTTCCTTCTTTCCTGCTCCTCTAACATAAAAGTACAGCAATTAATTACGACAAGTTAATCATTTAAATGCTGCTGTCAATCTCTGACAGCAGCACGTAAATGTAACCAGTGCCACTGCTTCCATTTACCAGCTCCCATCTGTGCCCTGTGACATGATCTCGGGGGCTGATGGGTCACTAGGACAGTGAGGGCCCTGTGCCCGCTGTCTTGGTGCTCCTCTGGAGCTCATCTATATGCTGAGCTTCAAAGGAGACCGAGATTTAGGCTACCGTCCCACTATCAGTATTTGGTCCAATTTCACCACAAATGGATTTTTTTCCCCATTTTTAGTACATTGAATAGTAAAATGAATCATTCAAAACTACAAGTAACCCCAAAGTCATGCCAGTTTCCATGGCCCAGAAGATTCTCTGAAGGAAGAGTGTCATTGGGTGACTGCTTCTTTGGTAAATACCATAAACATTAGCACTTAAAAAGGTCCATATGTCTGGAACCGTATAGATGATTTCGAAAGAAGCAAAAAAAAGCTCAGTGATAAGAAACAGATGATGGTTATTAATGGAACACACTAACTGGGTCACATTTAAAAGTGGTGTACCCCAGGAGTCAGTATTGGGACTTCTATTTAATACAATTATTAATGACCTTTTGGGGGGTATACAGAGTAAAATTTCAATATTTTCAGATGATCGTAAACTCTGCAAGGTTATCAGTACATAGGAGGATAATGTAATATTACAGAGGGATTTATGTAAGCTTGAGGTTTGGGCTGAAAAATGGCAATTGAAGTTTAATGTAGATAAATGTTCTTGCTTGGGACAAATTACAATGTACAATTATGTACTAAACACTGGGAAAACCATCACTGGAAAAGACTTGGGTGTATGGGTGGACAGCAAACTCAACTTTAATAACCAGTGCTAGGCCGCTGCTGCCAAGGCAAATAGAACCATGGAAGCATTAAAAGAGGCATAGATGCTTATGATAAGAACATAGTTTTGTCTGTATACAAGTCACTAATTCAGCCACATTTAGAATACTGTGTATAATTTTGGTCTTTGGTGTATAAGACGGACATAGTTGAACTAGGACGTATGCAGACAAATGCAACCAAGGTTATTAAGGGAATTGGTGCACTGCAATTCCAAGACAGGTTATCAAAGTTAGGGTTATTCAGTTTGGAATAATGAAGGTTTAAGGGCGATCTTATTACAATGTACAAATATAAGAAGAAACAGTATAGAGATCTTATTAAGGAACTTTTTACATATAGACCTTCAACGATGACAAGGAGGCACCCTCTCCTACTAGAAGAAAGATGGTTTCTCAGTCATCATAGATGGCGATTCTTTACTCTAAGAATAGTGAAATTACGGGACTTTCGGGAACATAAACATCACAGTAAAAGATAATGCCTTACCAACACCAGGTCAGATTACCAGTGCACCGCAGGATGCAGCAAGCCTCCATGATAAAGGCGGGGGCAGCACATGTGCAAAATACTAATGCCGACAGCCACTCACTAACCTACCAATTCTTGGAGGGGGTGGCTGTATAGTATTATACATGCACACCGATGGAGTTGTGAGCTTGCGTATTTTGGCCAAAATATCGTCCAATACCTCATGTGGTGTACTTATCTTATATACTATTTTTCATCTTTTTTGCACATCTTTTTGCAGGATGCAGCCAGGCCTCTTTAGTGTTGGCTGGGTGAATTGGGGCGTCTGTCCTGTGGGGGTGCATGTATATAGTTCTGGGCAACCCGCCTGATCTAATACTATGGGCGTCATCAATACGCTGCAAGCAAGACATCAATAGGCTGCAAGCCAGACACTGTGTATCACACATATCTGTGTGACTGGCGCCCTATGCAGACTCCATCGGTGTGCATGTATAATACTACACAGCCACCCCCTCCATGAATTGGTAGGTTAGTGAGTGGCTGTCTGCATCAGTATTTTGCACATGTGCTGCCCCCGCCTTTATCATGGAGGCTTGCTGCATCCTGCAGTGCATTGGTAATCTGACCTGGTGTTGGTAAGGCATTATCTTTTACTGTGATGTTTTTTGAAATTATGTCCAATGTTCACCATTTTTAATATTCAGACTTTCGGGAACATCATATTGTAATTGTTGATTTACTAAACAAGTTCAAGTATGGCCCGGATGCTTTTGTTGAAAAATATATTACAGGTTATGGGAACTAGATTCTGTGATAGAACATTCATCCAGGGAACTAGTCTAATTGCCATTAGTGGAGTTGGGAAGGATTTTTTCGTTAATAGGGGGC
>NW_027363869.1:0-160000 GCF_046119375.1 Phyllobates terribilis | reverse complement strand
TGGACTGTTTCCCGCCGTCTTCTGCCTTCTTCCCGCCATCCGCAGCTGCTTCCCGCCTTCGGACGCCATCTTCGGGACGCCGCACGGGAAGAAGAGGGGCGTGGACGCCGAAAGCGCGCGAGATCCGAAGCTCCGCCCCACGCTCTGACGCTGCGCAAGGTCCTGGAAGGGAGGAAGAGCGACGCTGACGTCATCGGAGCGCGACGCCAGGTCCTCAACCCCGACGATCGACTGCGGAGCCGCGGCCTACGGAAGAAGAGCATTGCAAGGTAGGCCACGGTCCACTAGGGGGGAGGAGGATGCCGGACACCGAGGGGAGCTCCACTGCCACAGCCACCGCCAGCGCAACCGCTGCAGCAGTCATGCCATTCACCATGCCCTATATCCCGGGGGCAACCTGGCTACCCCAGTACTCAGGGGAGTCACATACTCTAAATGACTTTAGAGAAAGACTGGATAGCCTCTTCCAGGTGTACCCCCTCACAGAAGAGCAAAAAGTGAGCATCCTGGTGGCCCAATTAATCGGGGCAGCCCAAAGGGAGGTAAAGTCCTGGCCACCTGGGAGGAAGAGGACTGTCAGAGAAATACTAGCCCGGCTGAAAGACACATTTGACACCCGCACCTCAGCCGAAATAAAACTAAGATTTTATGGGTGCAAACAACGGGCACATGAGAGTATAAGAGACTATGCTCTAAACCTACAAGAGGCCCTGAGAGCCATTAAGCAGGCAGACCCTGACAGCGTGGGAAATGAAGATAAGCTGTTGACTGAACAATTTATTGAGGGTCTACTGTGCAATGCCCACCGAACCCAGTTGCGGGCAATGGCCTTACAGGACCCTGACCTGGACTTTGCACAGTTCAAGGACAGAGCCATCCGGGTGCTCCGAGAACCGGCACCAGGTGGCGCTGTGACCCACAGGCGCCCTGCTATCACTTACCACCAGGAGACGGCGCCCTTGTCTGCAGGGCCTGTGGGAGCTGATGCGCAGGCTTTAAACAGTGACCCGGCTACTGACCTGCACCATCAGGTCCAAGAGCTGACTAAAAGCGTTGCCGCGCTAACCAGAACTGTGCAGTCTTTACAGGTCTCTTCTCCAGGAAAGATCCAGCTGGCATCCGGACCGGAGGACGTAACGTGGCGCCGACTGAGGAGGACCCCACCGGCCAGAGGAAGACCCAGCGACAGATACAACGAGGAAGGACGACCCATCTGCCGCCGCTGCAATCAACCCGGACATGTGGCAAGGTACTGTCATTTAAATGGGCACAACCTGGGGTAGAGGGCCAACCCCCAGGCATAAGACCATCAGGCCCATCAAACTGGCGTGATAAATACGTAGGGGGACGTCCAATCTTGCCTGTTGTACTGGATGGCATTCCTATGAGTGCCCTACTAGACACTGGGTCACAGGTGACTACCATCCCGTACGTGCTCTTTAAACAGTACTGGAATGACTCGGACATAACCCGCTACCCAGATGACGACCTGAGTATCATCGCCAGCAATGGTCAGCCCGTGCCGCAGGTGGGATTCAAAGAGGTGACCATTAAGATCGGTAAAGTCGAACTGGCGGCACAAGGACTGATTATAGTGGACATAGACCGTCATGAGAGTCACCCTAGAATAACCTTGGGAACTAATGTGATTGAAAATTGTCTTGCAGAGGTGATTCTCATTTTACAGCAGGTTGCCAAGAACGCCAGTTCCGGCCAGCAGCGTGTGCTCCAAAAAGAGATCCGGGCACTGATGAAGCGGCAACAGGTGGAACTATCTGGTGGTGAGATAGGTAGCGTGAGAATGTGTGACCCGTTCCCTATTGCCATGCCCCCAAAAAGTGAGATGATGATTTGGTGCCGGGCAGCTATTGGTCTAAGAGGTAGAGACTACCAAGCAATGGTAGAACCCGTCTACTCAGACAGTAGGCCCACCATTTTGACAGCACGGGGGGTGGTCGATGTACGCCATGGGAGGGTGCCCGTTCGTATCATAAATATCGGGGAGAGAGAAGTACACCTGCCCCGGTATGCCACGCTAGCCAAATTGTTCACCATAAACCAGAATTCTGTACAGGCCGTGGAACCCTTGCCTCCATCTCAACCAGAGGAAGGTAACGGCTCTAAGAAACCAATGGAGGACTGGTGTCAGCAACTGCATTTGGGTACTGACTCCACTCCCTCACACCAGAAACAGGGAGTCTATCGGGTGGTTCGAGAGTACGAGAGAGTGTTTAGTAAACACCCGCTAGACTTCGGGCGAGTAAAGGGGGTAGAACACCACATCCCCACGGGAGACCATCCTCCCATAAAGGAGAGATACCGACCCGTACCCCCGGCACACTACCAACACGCCAAGGGGATGCTTAGAGACATGAAGGAGGCTGGGGTAATCAGGGACAGCTGTAGCCCCTGGGCAGCTCCACTAGTCTTAGTGAAAAAGAAAGACAACACCTTGAGAATGTGTGTAGACTACAGGAAGGTCAACCGTATCACACACAAAGATGCGTACCCGTTACCAAGGATAGAAGAGTCCTTAGCTGCATTAAAATCTGCTAACTTCTTCTCTACTTTGGATCTCACTAGCGGGTACTGGCAGGTTCCTGTAGCAGAGGCGGACCGGGAGAAGACCGCATTCACCACCCCGATGGGTCTCAGTGAATTTAACTGTATGCCGTTCGGGCTCTGCAACGCACCAGGAACCTTCCAACGGTTGATGGAATGCTGTCTAGGACACCGGAACTTCGAGACGGTCCTGTTATACCTGGACGATGTCATCGTCTATTCCAAGACCTACGAGGACCACCTGAAACACCTGGCAGAAGTGTTTGAAGCTCTGGCAAACTACGGCCTAAAGGTGAAACCCTCCAAGTGTCACCTCCTGAAACCAAAGGTGCAGTACCTGGGGCACGTGGTGAGTGCTGACGGAGTGGCTCCCGACCCTGATAAGATCACCGTAATTAAGGACTGGCCAAGACCCTCCAGCATAAAGGAAGTGCGGCAGTTCCTCGGGTTGGTAGGCTACTACCGAAGATTCATTCCCGGTTTCACCAAAATGGCAGCCCCTATGCAGGACCTCCTGATAGGTCAATCTCGGAAAGCCAAAAACCAGAAGCCGCCCTTCAGGTGGGAAAAGCTGGAAGAGGAGTCCTTTTGCCAGCTGAAGATGGCCCTCACGGGGGATGAAATCCTGGCATATCCAGACTACAGCCAGCCCTTTATCCTCCACACGGACGCAAGCAACATCGGGCTAGGAGCCGTACTGTCCCAGATCCAGCAAGGGAAAGAACGGGTAATCGCTTATGCCAGCCGAAAGCTACGGCCCACGGAGCGGAACCCTGAGAATTATAGCTCATTCAAGCTGGAGTTCCTGGCAGTAGTGTGGGCAGTGACCGAACGTTTCAAGCATTACCTTGCCTCCTCCAAATTCACCGTGTACACGGATAACAACCCGTTGACACACCTGGACACTGCAAGGCTCGGTGCCCTGGAACAGAAATGGATGGCCCGCCTGTCCAACTTTGAATTCACCATCAAATACCGGGCAGGACGATCAAATGCCAACGCGGATGCCCTGTCTAGAATGCCGAACTTACCGGACGTAGGGGAAGATCCAGAAGATCTGGAAGAAGTTGAGCTCCCTGCGTTCCACCGTCATGGGATTACCCTGTATTCCCACCGTGTGAAGGACAGGCGCTCCGTGATGTTCAATCCCTTGCCCCACTACAACTGGGCGGAGACGCAAGACAGTGATCCCGCAGTCCATTTGGTGAAGGAAATGCTGACCCAGGCCGATGCCCGTCTTGACCCAGATGCTCCGGAGGAGACCAAGCAACTGTGGAAGGAGAAAAGTAAGCTGTTCCTCTACAGGGAGAAGCTGTGCCGGAGAATGGTTAACTCTCGAACGCATGAGTTGACCTGGCAGGTAGTGGTCCCAAGACGAGACGCGGCTATGGTTCTGGAGGCATACCACAACGGAGCAGGGCATTTCGGATGGAAGAAGCTGGAGTTCTTGTTGCGTGAACAGTTCGACTGGGTAGGCATGAGAGGAGCCATCGAGAGGTGGTGCAGAGACTGTGGCCCGTGCCACCTGAGAAGAAAGGACCGAGCTAGCCAGAAGACTCCCTTGCAGCCCATCATCACCAGACAGCCACTGGAACTGGTAGCCCTGGACCATGTGAAACTGGCTCCAAGCAGATCTGGGTATGTCTACGCCCTCACAATCGTAGATCATTACTCCCGGTTCCTGATGGTAGTCCCGGTCAAGGACTTAACGGCTCAAACAGCAGCTAGAGCCTTCCAGCAGCACTTCTGCCGTCCACACGGGTACCCGGACCAAGTGTTGACAGACCAAGGACCAGCCTTCGAAGCGGAGGTCTTCCAGGAGTTCTGCAACCTGTATGGCTGCAAGAAGATAAGAACAACGCCCTATCACCCTCAAACCAATGGACTCTGCGAGAAGATGAACCAGGTGGTGATAGATCTGCTAAAAACATTGCCCCTGGAAGAACGCAGTCTGTGGCCTGAGAAACTGCCCGATCTGGTGGACCTGTATAACCACATCCCTCTAGGTTCCACCAACTGTACCCCGGCTTACTTAATGAGAGCAAGACCTGGTAAGCTGCCTATCGACCTGGATATGGGAGTCCTGACGCCTGAGGACACCTCGCCAGAGGCAGACTGGGATACAGAACGGCAGCAGCAGTATCGGAAAGTACAGGAGAGCGTCGAGCGAAGTCTGTCTCAAGCTAGAGAAAGGCAAGAGAAGGCTTATAACCAGTATGCTCCCGCTGTTCCCCTGGTACCTGGAGAGCAGGTCTTGAAGAGGAAGAGGCGGCTCCACAAGTTGGACGACCAGTGGGAGAAGGACCCGTACACCGTACTGCCATCAAGCCATGAGAACCCAAAAATCTGCGTAATCAGTAAGGATGGAGGAGAAACCACAGCCATTGTCTCCAGAGACCACCTGAAGAAGTGTCCCGAGCAGCTGCAAAGCCCTGAAGAAGATCAAGAAAACCCTCAACCTGCAGAGGAAAGGGAAGAAATGATCAGTACAGTACTCGGAGACTTCCCCCGGTCTTGGACACAAGTAAACGGCGCTGTCGTAGTACCCGTCCTCACCTTTCTCCAGCCAGCCCCGCAAGTGCCTACAGAGGAACCGGTGGAGCTGGAAGAGCAGCCGGCCCAAGGGGCAGAAGAGTCCACACCAGCAGTACAGGAGGATCAACACTCTGCTAGTAGTGAGCCTGCTGTGTCCCTAGTGAGCCAAAGAGTGCGCAGAAAGCTGCCCAGCTTGCCCATAACACCTCCTACACCCTGTAGTGCAGAACCAGTTAGTGAGCTCCGTAGGTCCACTAGAGTCACTAGAGGTCAGATGCCCGCTCGCTGGAGAATCTAAACCAATGCACTGTAAAGTTGACTGTTTATTGAAAAATGTTTATGGTTTATGTTTGTTGCCTGTTACTAATTATGTTTCTCAGTTACCCTGCAGATTTATTTGGACTAACAGGTTATGGACACTGGATAACCGGAACAGTTTTGTAGATAGTTGCACGTTGGTGCCTCTTGCGAAAACGGTCGCAGAAGAGAAAACCTGTCTGGCGTGGCCTCCTTGCGGCCCAAAGTAGTTAGTATACCCTTGCAGCCACGCCCAAGGACAACGCAAGGGGTTTGCTTTGGACAGGTCCCCTATTCTGTGCCAAGACTTCGCCTTGTTGGGTGAAATGGACAGCCCCTTTGTTTCATAAATTTCACCTTGGGTGATATGGACACCCGGTCACGGAAACGCCGTGACCTCTACAGACTAAAGCTTCTTGTAAATATGTTGTCTTATTATTGTTATACCTTGTATTTATGTTTCTTTAAAAATGTGTTTAGTCCCGGAGTACTAAAATTTACTAGGGGGGAATGTGACACCCCAGGGGTCTGGTTGCCACAGTAATAGAGATATTATGTCTGAGAGCAAGTGGGAGGTTTCTCTGGTCAGGATCCCTAAACATGCAACACGGTCCGCCTAGACCTGGGAGGGGAGGAATCTGCCCTTTTAAACTGGGTCTGGGGCGGGATTAGAGTAGTCAGAGTGAAGCTGCAGACAGAGTCAGAGTCTGGAGAGGGAAAGTGAGATCAGGAGCTCTGGAGGAGCAGTAGCTGAAGTCCAGGGGCTGGAGCTGAGCAGAGCTCGCCCTGGACGAAGACACTAAAACTGGACACAGGAGTCCGAGGCTGTGGGGACTGATATACACCCAGCAGCAGAAACCAGCCGGCAGGGGATTCCAGGTCCTCTGGCCATAGAAGCCCGGAGGCTCAGTCACAAAGAAGGGACCAGCGCCGCCATCCAGGAGCGGAGGCTAACAGAAGGCCCCAAGTCACCAGCCATACGGGTGAGCACCACACGGTATACTCAGGGACGTGGGCTACTTCTAACCGCTGACAGCAAGGTAGCCAGGAAGAGTGCAGATAAACGGGGAGGCCTACAACTCCACCTGGCCAGGGGAACTCCTGCTTGCTCGCAGACTGACCAGGCCCCTTATACTAGCCAGTACTCCCGGGAGGGTCTGCCTTGTACCATCAGTAAAGACCCTAAACTGCACCTCCCGTCTCTGTGATTCCTTGCCGCTCCTGCACCATTAGCACTGGGACCCTCAGACCATCACTCCCATCATCTTCCACATTAGCTGCCCTGAGGCAATACTTCTCCCGTGGGGAGTCATCCCATACTCGGCTGCGCAAACAACATCAGCCTCAGCGGTCTGCAGCGCAGCGGCGGTCCCCACTGACCGCAATCCACGGGTGGCGTAGTCGGACACTTATTACAATGCAAATAGACTGCCACTGGTTTGACCACCCTGGGCACGGACCGGGTCACCGCCACACGGAGACTACAACCCCCAGCATTCTACAACAGGCCCGGTTCCGGGTTCCCCTGCACAACACAGGCCCAGGGGGTGCGTCATATATATATATATATATTACACTACCGTTCAAAAGTTTGGGGGTCACCCCCAAAATTTTGTGTTTTCTATAATAACTCATACGTTTATTTATCAAATGAGTTGCAAAATGAATAGAAAATATTGTCCAGACATTGACAAGGTTAGAAATAATAATTTTTATTTGAAGGAATAATTTTCTCCTTCAAACTTTGCTTTTGTCAAAGAATGCTCCCTTTGCAGCAATTACAGCATTGCAGACCTGGCATTCTAGCTGTTAATTTGCTGAGGTAATCTTGAGAAATTTCCCCCCATGCTTCCTGAAGCCCCTCCCACAAGTTGGATTGGCTTGATGGGCACTTTTTGCGCACCATACGGTTAAGCTGCTCCCACAACACCTCAATGGGGTTGAGATCTGGTGACTGCGCTGGCCACTCCATTACAGATAGAAGACTAGCTGCCTGCTTCTTCCCTAAATAGGTCATGCATAATTTGGAGGTGTGCTGTTATAGGAAGAAATTGGCTCCAATCAAGCGCTGTCCACAGGGTATGGCATGGCGTTGCAAAATGGAGTGATAGCCTTCCTTATTCAAAATCCCATTTACCTTGTACAAATCTCCCACTTTACCAGCACCAAAGCAGCCCCAGACAAACACATTACCTCCACCAGGCTTGACAGATGGCGTCAGGCACTCTTCCAGAATCTTTTCAGTTGTTCTGCATCTCACAAATGTTCTTTTGTGTGATCCAAACACCTCAAACTTTGATGCGTCTGTCCATAAAACTTTTTTCCAATCTTCCTCTGTCCAATGTCTGTGTTCTTTTGCCCATATTAATCTTTTCCTTTTATTAGTCAGTCTCAGATATGGCTTTTTCTTTGCCACTTTGCCCTGAAGGCCAGTATACTCTTACATGCCAAGAGTGTGCAAAGCAGTCATCAAAGCAAAAGGTGGCTACTTTGAAGAACCTAGAATATAAGACATATTTTCAGTTGTTTCACACTTTTTTGTTAAGTATATAATTCCACATGTGTTAATTCATCGTTTTGATGCCTTCAGTGTGAATGTACAATTTTCAAAGTCATGAAAATACAGAAAAATCTTTAAATGAGAAGGTGTGTCCAAACTTTTGGTCTGTACTGTATATGTCCAGGAAGACATGCACATTTTCTCTTAATTTTTTCTTTTTCCTTTAAAAATGTATTCTTTTGATCTAAAGTAATGGACGGTATAGAGCCTGATGTTTTTTCATATACTGCTGAGGAAGAAGAACGGATCCTAGGTGCGCTGAAGGATGATGGGACTTTTTTAAGTACACCTTCCCTAGTGGATCTTAAACGTAAATATGAAAGTGATTCTAAAAGGATGATTATTCTACAACTGCATTTGGTTACTTTGGGACAGTATTATAAAGCTCGGAAAATACCACGGGGTTTACGTTCAAATATAAGACCCAATCTTTTTGGAAATAATGTGACTTTTTGCTCCCGTTTTTGTCAAATCTCCAATAGATATGCCTTGGATATAATTTTGTTGAATATTGACTTTTTACAACAGGAAATATTGAAAATGACAACTTACATTGTGAATACTGAGGAAAAATTGAAATCATTGCTCAAAATTGAGGAATGGGATTCCTTCAAGGATTTAATAATGACTAAGGTGCAGGGTTTGCGCATGGAATTTGAGGATGTAAAACGTCGTAAATGGAATCGAGATATGGAGGATTATCAAACTGGTCACATTTATAACTGGCAGAAGGGTGGATCTAATTCATCATGGAGTAAAAGAGGTTATTTAAGGACTGATAAAAGGCCTAACAAGCATGATTTAAAAGGACATTTACAATTGTGTGATAATTTCTCCTTTAGACCTAGATCAGGAGCAACAGAGAGGATCCAACGGAAAAGAAGAGGGGGCAAACGGCACCGAAGACAACAGAAAAAAACAGGACAAAATCAAACCACGGCAGCAGAGACAAGTGATGACACGGAAAAAAGAAATGAACTCGTGGTAAATATCTCTAAAAAAAATTTGACCATATCACAGATGACTGTCTTGAATAAGGGTTTGTCATTTAGTATGAGCAAACATGTGGACTGGTTTCAGCTGGAGCTAGATCTCCAGAGATTTTTTTAGAAATGTCAAATTGAGAAATTGGTTTTCTGGTAGTGTGATTGTCCCTAAATGTATAACTAGTGAACTTAGTCTACAACAGGTTCAGGTGGCCAAAAGGGGTACCTTTACGCCACCTGTGAATCCTCCGGTAATTAATGCATTTATGGAAGCGGTACAGAGGGATGTGAAAGCATTGAGAGGGAACTCAAATAAAAGACTGAAATCTCCAAATTTGAGTACAGAGGAGATACGGGCTTTGCAGGACCATGTCCATGACAGCGACATCATTATAAAACCTGCCGATAAAGGTGGGGCTGTCGTCGTCATGGACAGGGTCATGTATATTGAAGAAATTAGAAGACAGTTGAGTGACAGTGAAGTTTATGTCAAGTTGGAAAAGGATCCAAAATTTCTATTTTTAAATTATTTGAAAGTTATTTTGGATGGGGATTTGGAAAATAATATAATTGATAAAGATCTTTATGATTATTTATACAGTATGTGGAGAATCCTACCACCCCTGTGATATATGTACTTCCTAAAATACATAAAAATCTTAATCATCCCCCGGGACGACCCATAGTCTCCGGGGTAAATTCATTAACGAGTAAAATTGGAATTTATCTTGATAGAATATTAAATCCATTGGCGAAAAATACTAAATCCTTTGTGAGAGATACCATGGATTTTTTATTAAAAATACAGGAAGTTGAATTAAAAAGTGAGGTCATTTTGGCCTCATTTGATGTGGTATCTCTATACACCTCCATTGATAATGGTAGGGGGGTGGAGGCGATTGAACGGAGACTGTTTTATACGGATCTTAGTGAAAATAATAGGAAATTTATTATTGAATTATTAGAGTCCATATTATATCATAATTATTTCCTATTTGGTGATGAATATTTCCTCCAGAAATGTGGAACCGCGATGGGGGCCAATATGGCCCCTGCTTCTGCAAATATTGTTATGGCTACATTGGAGGAGAACTTTGTCTATGTGTCCCACCACTTTAGACATGTCATGGCGTGGTGGCGATACATAGATGACGTCTTCCTCCTCTGGACAGGTACACAAGGGGAACTGGAGGATTTTTATGGATATTTGAATCAGGTCGATAGGACTGTCAAATTTACATTGGTGAGTTCATGTAAATCTATTCAGTTTTTGGATGTTTTTATCACACAGGAAAATGGAAAATTATTGACCTCCCTCTTCATTAAACCGACGGATCGAAATGATTTCCTGAGGTATAACAGTCACCACCCAAAACGCATGATAGAATCATTACCTTTTAGCCAATATTTAAGAATTAAAAGAATAAAGAGTAGTGAGGAGGGCCTGTATAAGAGTGCACAGAAACTTACGAAAAAACTTAGGTCAAGAGGTTACCCTCAGAGACTGTTAAATAAACAGGAAAAAAAAGTCAGTGGATTAAATAGGGATATTATTCTGAATAAAATGACCAAAAATAATAAGGATGATAGAATACCTATGGTATCGACATATGGTGAAGAGAGTGAACAGGTGGCAAATATAGACAGGAGTCATTGGAAAATGTTAAATAGATGTTTCCCGGATGTGCCAGAATTTAAAAATCCCCCTCTTTTTTCTTATAGAAGAAATAAAAATATTAAAGATGTACTAGTACATTCAGATATTGGCCCCTCTAAAACTGTGACTCAGACATTCATTAAGGGTAGAGGTAGAAAGGGTTGTTATCCATGTCTTTCATGTGTCAACTGCCCGTTTATGTTAAAAGGTGATCGGTTTCTTCATCCAAAAACTCAAAAAGTATACAACATAAAAATTTTTTTTACATGTGATTCTGACTATATAATATATCTGTTAGAGTGCCCCTGCTCACTTTGGTATATAGGAGAAACTATGTGCGATTTTAAAACTCGCATGAATAATCATAGACATTCCATTAGAAAAAAGAGGATGGACTTACCTGTATCAAAGCATTTTGTGGAGGCGGGACATACTGTGATACAATTAAGATTTAGAATTATAGATGCGGTCCCTTTACAAAGACGGGGTGGAGATAGAATACGATTATTAAAAAGAAAGGAACTTGAGTGGATCCATAACTTGAATACGTTGAAGCCAAATGGACTGAATGCTGAATTTATTACAGCAGGTATCACCTGAGGAGTATGTTCAGACATCAGCAGTGTATGAAATTTGGGGTATTTTAAATATAATTGGATTTTTATATTTTAATATATTTATATATGGATATTTTTGGTTTCTTGCAGATCAATCACTCTCACTATGATATTTTGTGGAGTCGACGCGACCTGCTGCAACATGCGTATAAAGAAAGGGAGACTTCCTCTGGGAATGGATTTTTTCTTAAAAAAATGTTTTCTTTATATATATAGTAGTTGAAAATATTCAAGTTTCCACCTAATGAAGTTATAAAAATATATTTCTACATTATGAAATGGTATTCCTGTTTATGGAGAGAATTGAACTATAATGTATTCCCAATTATCGCCTGAGATTGGGAAAGGGGTGGGGACCTGAGGAAGGTTCCTCCTCTGACCTCTTAATTTCACTCCATGGATGAACCTAGGGATAGGGAATTCCATGGAAGGGTGTTTGGGTTATGTATTAATATATTATCTCTCCGTTCATTTATGGACATAGGAATTACCGTATGGATACTGTTATTATAATATAAATAAATTGAGAAATTATGAATAGGATGGTGTCCCTGATAATGAAAAGTGGGCGCGTTCTTGCAGTTAATAGAGGATAGGATTAATTATTTGAGTGCACATTTTGTTCATATTTGAAAATAATCTTCTGGTGGAGTTTGCCAATTAAAAAGATAGCGACCGTAGTGTTAGAAGTGTAAAGCGCTTGCCCGGTGATGTCACGATATGGGCGGACTAGGTTTGCCCCGGTCATGTGACAAAACAATGTGGGTCCCATGGGAGACATGCGCAGATTGGATTCTGAGACGCCGAGAACAGCGTGGAGGAAGTAGGATGTGTGGTTATGCATGATTGCTGCGGGGTGAGTCGCACCCTCATATGTATTATTTACAATGTACACCTGGCACTAATAATTATCAATCAAAGCACTTGTCACTTTATGAGGGTTATGGATCATGATATTGATGATAATAATGTATCTGTTTAAAATGTATCACTATGTATGTAATTTTAATATTATTTTGAGATATGCACTTTTGCACTTTCTTTGTGAAATCATGGTTTTGTATAAATTAATTGTAATTATGGAATCACTGTTTGTAACTATATATATTGCACCATATGCATTTGAACTCTGCTTGAAAAAGGTTCTATGAACCGAAACGTTGCTTCTTGGGCTCATTAAAGTCCATTTTTTCTAACGAATTTTTGGAGTGCTGCCTTTTGATATACTTTCCATTGATATGCAACAGTTTGGACAGACTGCTTGGAGGCCTGGCACCTGCTAGTGAGTAATGATTAAATAGTGCTGTCTTATATATATATATATATATATATACAGTACAGACCAAAAGTTTGGACGCACCTTCTCATTTAAAGATTTTTCTGTATTTTCATGACTTTGAAAACTGTACATTCACACTGAAGGCATCAAAACTATGAAATAACACATGTGGAATTATATACTTAACAAAAAAGTGTCAAACAACTGAAAATATGTCTTATATTCTAGGTTCTTCAAAGTAGCCACCTTTTGCTTTGATGACAGCTTTGCACACTCTTGGCATTCTCTTGATGAGCTTCAAGAGGTTGTCTAGATTTAAAAATCTTTAAATGAGAAGGTGTGTCCAAACTTTTGGTCTGCACTATATATATATATATATATATATATATATGTATATTATATACACACACATACACACTTGCATATTTTATTTATATAAGTAAATATAAAAATCTATATATATGTAACTATTTATATATTGTGACAGGATTAGAGAATAAGTTCAAGCGATCACCGTCCCCTGGACCAGACATGTGCTTCAGGTATTCCAAGGCACAATTCATACGAGGCAGGTTTGGTACTACTGATTACAACCAATTTTACAAAGTCCTGACTCACCAGAGCTCGGCCTCGTTCACAGCTCTTAACCCAAACAATTGCTTTACTCACAGCAGTTTTCCCAGGAGCAGAGAGAGCCTCTTCTTGTGGACTCTCAGCCCTATTATACCAGACCTGAACATTGCAGGTGATTAGCCAGAAAATACACTGTTCTCATGAGCGGATCGAAGGTGACATGCACACACCACACGTTTCCTCCGCTCATGTTACATATCCTCCCATCTGTTTCTGTGGCACCCCAGGGGTCTGGTTTCCACAGTAACAGCAATGTTATGTCTGAGAGCAGGTGGGAGGTCTCTTGGTCAGGAATCCTATGCATGCCGCACCTCCTGCCCAGTCCTGGGAGGGGAAGAACTTCCCCTATATAAACCTGGGGCTGAGGCAGGGTTAGTGAGTAGAGAAGAAGTAGAGACAGAGAAGCAGATATAGGAAAAGAACATCAGGAGCTCTGTGGGAGCAGTGCTACAAGGAGTCAGGGGCTGGCAGCTGCAGAGCTCGCCCTGACTGAGAAGTTATCACCGGACCCGGAGTCCGAGGCTGTGGGGACTAACTCCTATCCAGCAGCAGAAACCGACCGGCAGGGGATTGCAGGTCCTCTGGCCCAGAAACCCGAAGGCACGGTCACACGCGTGGGACCAGCACCGCCGTCGTGGAGCGGAAGCTACTAGAAGGCCCCGAGTCACCGGCCATACGGGTGAGCACCACACGGTACACTCAGGGACGTGGGCTACTTATACCCGCCTCTAGCAAGGTAGCCAGAAGAGTATCGTTAGTTTGGGAGGCCTACAACTCCGCCTGGCCAGGGGAGATCCCATCTGCTCAAGGACTGACCAGGCCCCAATCGCTAGCCAGTACTCCGGGAGGGTCTATCTTTGTCACCAGTAAAGACCCTGAACTACACCGTACCGTCTCCGAGTGGTTCCTGCTACCCCCATCATCCACGTCGGCTGCCCTGAGGCCATACCCCTCCCGTTGGGGGTTATACTATCACGCTGCACAATCCTACCACCGGCCTCAGCGGTCTGCCCTGCAGCAGCAGCTCCTTAGCTGTACTCAACGGGTGGCGTAGTCGTCCAACATCTACCGCTAATACAGCGCCACTTAGTCTGACTCCCTGGGCACGGACCGGATCACCGCCACGAGACTACAACCCTCAACAGATCCGGCTCCGGGTAAGCTCCCGCGTGCGCAACGCTGCGCGACACAGGCCCAGGGGCGCGTCAACTTTTGGCGTAGTCGGCAGGATTTCGTGCCCGCAACCACCGGGTACTGCGTGCCTGAAAAAGACTGTTCAAACTTACCTGTGGTGAAGATTCCCGCCATCCGGCGCCATCTTCCGCTTCCTTCCCGCCATCGGTGGAGTTTTCCCGCCATCCGGCGCCATCTTCAGCCTTCTTCCCGCCATACATGGAGTTTTCCCGCCATTGGACGCCATCTTGAGGACGCCGCGCGGGAAGAAGAGGGGCGTGGACTCCGAAAGCGCGCGAGAACTGAGGCCCCGCCTCACGTCCGGACGTTGCGTAAGGTCCTGGAAGGAGCCCAGCAGACGCCGACGTCACAGGAGCGCGACGGAAGGTCCTCAACCCTGACGATCCACTGCGGAGCCGCGGCCTACGGAAGAGAATCATCGCAAGGTAGGCCACGGTCCACTAGGGGGGAGAAGGATGTCGGATACGGAGGAGAGCTTCACCGCTTCAACCCCCGCCAGCGCCACCGCTGTTGCGGTCATGCCTTTCACCATGCCCTATATCCCGGGGGCAGCCTGGCTACCCCGGTACTCAGGGGAGTCACATACCCTGCATGACTTTAGAGAAAAGCTGGATAGCCTCTTCCAGGTGTACCCCCTCACAGAGGAGCAAAAAGTGAGCATCCTGGTGGCCCAATTAACCGGGGCAGCCCAAAGGGAGGTAAAGTCCTGGCCACCTGGGGGGAGGACTGTCGCAGGGATACTAACCCGGCTGAGGGACACCTTTGATACCCGCACCTCAGCCGAGATCAAGCTTAGATTCTACGGGTGCAAACAGCGGGCACATGAGAGTATAAGGGACTATGCCCTGAACCTACAAGAGGCCCTGAGAGCCATTAAGCAGACCGACCCTGACGGCGTGGGAGACGAGGACAGGCTGTTGACTGAACAATTTATAGAGGGTTTATATTGCAATGCCCACCGAACCCAGTTGCGGGCAATGGCCTTACAGGACCCTCATCTGGGATTTGCACAGTTCAAGGACAGAGCCATCCGGGTGCTTCGAGAACCGGCACCAGGTGGCGTTGTGACCCCCAGACGCCCCACTACCACTTACCACCAGGAGGCGGCGCCCTTGTCGGCAGGGCCTGTGGGAGCTGATGCGCAGGCTTTGAACAATGACCCGGCTCCAGACCTGCACCATCAGGTCCAAGAGCTAGCTAAAAGCGTTGCTGCGCTAACCCGAACTGTGCAGTCTTTACAGGTTTCCACTCCAGGGAAGATCCAGCTGGCATCCGGACCGGAGGACATCCCGTGGCGTCGACCAAGGAGGACCCCACCGGCCAGAGGAAGACCCAGCGACCGATACAACGAGGACGGACGACCCATCTGCCGCCGCTGCAATCAACCCGGACATATGGGAAGGTACTGTCCTTTAAACTGGCACAACCTGGGGTAGAGGGCCAACCCCCAGGAAAAAGATCACCAGGCCCATCGAACTGGCGCGACAAATATGTGGGAGGACGTCCAGTCTTACCCGTGGTACTGGATGGCATTCCTATGAGTGCCCTACTGGACACCGGGTCACAGGTCACCACCATCCCGTACGTGCTCTTCAAGCAGTACTGGAATGACTCGGATATCACCCGCTACCTTGACGACGACTTGAGTATCATCGCCAGCAATGGTCAGCCCGTGCCACAGATTGGATTTAAAGAGGTGACCATTAAAATCGGTAGAGTCGAACTGGCAGCACAGGGACTGATCATTGTAGACATTGACAAACACGAGAGTCACCCAAAGATAACTCTAGGAACTAATGTAATTGAAAATTGTCTTGCAGAGGTGATTTTCCTTTTACAGCAGGTTGCCAAGAACGCCAGCTCCGGCCAGCAGCGAGTGCTCCAGAAAGAGATCCGGGCACTGATGCGACGGCAACAGCTAGAACTCTCCGGTGGTGAGATTGGTAGCGTGCGAATGTGTGACCCTTTCCCTATTGCCATGCCCCCGAAAAGTGAAATGATGATTTGGTGCCGGGCAGCTATTGGTCTGAGAGGTAGAGATTACCAGGCAATGGTAAAACCAGTTTACTCAGACAGTAGGCCCACCATTTTGACAGCACGGGGGGTGGTCAATGTACGCCATGGGAGGGTGCCCGTTCGCATAATAAATATCGGGAAGAGGGAAGTGTACCTGCCCCGGTATGCCACGCTAGCCAAATTGTATACCATCAATCAAGATTCCATACAGTCCGTAGAACCCTTGCCTCCATCTTCCCCGGAGGAAGGTAACGGCTCTAAGAAAACAATGGAGGACTGGTGTCAGCAACTACATTTGGGTACTGACTCCACTCCCTCACACCAGAAACAGGGAGTCTATCGGGTGGTTCAAGAGTACGAGAGAGTGTTTAGTAAACACCCGTTAGACTTCGGGCGAGTCAAGGGGGTAGAACACCACATCCCCACGGGAGACCATCCTCCCATAAAAGAGAGGTATCGACCCGTACCCCCTGCACACTACCAACACGCCAAGGGGATGCTTAGAGACATGAAGGAGGCTGGGGTGATCAGGGATAGCTGTAGCCCCTGGGCAGCTCCACTAGTCTTAGTCAAAAAGAAAGACAACACCATGAGGATGTGTGTAGATTACCGGAAAATCAACCGTATCACACACAAGGATGCGTACCCCTTACCAAGGATAGAGGAGTCTTTGGCTGCTTTAAGATCTGCTAACTTCTTCTCTACCTTGGATCTCACTAGTGGGTACTGGCAGGTTCCTGTAGCAGAGGCGGACCGGGAGAAGACCGCATTCACCACCCCGATGGGACTTAGCGAGTTTACCTGCATGCCGTTCGGACTCTGCAACGCACCAGGAACCTTCCAACGATTAATGGAGTGCTGTCTGGGCCACAGAAACTTCGAGACGGTCCTGTTGTACCTGGACGATGTCATCGTATATTCCAAGACGTATGAGGACCACCTGAAACACCTGGCGGAAGTGTTCGAACCTCTGGCAAGCTACGGCCTAAAGGTGAAACCCTCCAAGTGTCACCTCCTGAAACCAAAGGTGCAGTACCTGGGACACGTGGTGAGCGCTGATGGAGTGGCTCCCGACCCTGATAAGATCACCGCAATTAAGGAATGGCCAAGTCCCTCCAGTGTAAAGGAAGTGCGGCAGTTCCTCGGGTTGGTAGGCTATTACCGCAGATTCATCCCCGGTTTCACCAAAAAGGCAGCTCCTATGCAGGACCTCCTGATAGGCCAGTCCCGGAAGGCCAAGAACCAGAAGCCACCCTTCAGATGGGAGAAGTTAGAAGAAGAGTCCTTCCGCCAGCTGAAGATGGCCCTCACGGGGGATGAAATCCTGGCGTACCCTGATTACAGCCAGCCCTTTATCCTCTACACCGACGCAAGTAACATCGGGCTAGGAGCCGTGCTGTCCCAGATCCAGCAGGGGAAAGAACGAGTAATCGCTTACGCCAGCCGAAAACTGCGACCCACCGAGAGAAACCCTGAGAATTACAGCTCATTTAAGCTAGAGTTCCTGGCAGTGGTGTGGGCAGTCACCGAACGCTTTAAGCACTACCTCGCTTCCCCCCGGTTCACCGTGTACACGGATAACAACCCGTTGACACACCTGGACACAGCAAGACTCGGTGCCCTAGAGCAGAGATGGATGGCCCGTCTGTCCAACTACGAGTTCACAATCAAATACCGGGCAGGACGCTCCAATACCAACGCGGACGCCCTGTCCAGGATGCCAAACCTACCGGACGTAGGAGAAGATCCAGAGGGACTGGAAGAAGTCGAACTCCCCGCGTTCCACCGTCATGGGACTATCCAGTATTCCCACCGGGTAAGGAGTAAGCAAGCTGCTACGTTTAATCCCTTGCCTCACTACAACTGGGCGGAAACGCAAGACAGTGACCCTGCCGTCCGACTGGTGAAGGAGATGCTGACTCGGCCAGAGGCTCGCCTTGACCCAGACGCTCCGGAGGAAGCCAAGCAACTGTGGGCTGAGAAGAGTCGACTGTTCCTTTATAAGGGGAAGTTGTGCCGCCGAATGGTTAACTCCCGGACGCATGAACTAATTTGGCAAGTAGTGGTGCCACGAAGAGACGCAGCCATGGTGATGGAGGCATACCACGACGGGGCTGGACACTTCGGATGGAAGAAGCTGGAGTTCCTGCTGCGCGGGCAGTTCCACTGGGTAGGCATGAGGGGAACCATCGAGAGGTGGTGCAGAGACTGTGGCCCGTGCAACCTAAGAAGGAAGGACCGTGCCAGCCAGAAGACTCCCCTGCAGTCCATCGTCACCCGGCAGCCGTTGGAACTGGTAGCCTTGGATCATGTAAAACTGACCCCAAGCAGAAGTGGCTACGTCTACGCACTAACCATCGTGGATCACTACTCCCGGTTCTTGGTTGTCGTCCCCGTCAAGGACTTAACAGCTCGAACAGCAGCTAGAGCCTTCCAGCAGCATTTCTGCCGTCCACACGGGTACCCGGACCAAGTTTTGACAGACCAGGGACCTGCCTTTGAAGCGGAGGTCTTCCAAGAATTCTGCACTCTGTATGGCTGCCGGAAGATAAGGACGACACCCTATCATCCGCAAACTAATGGACTTTGTGAGAAAATGAACCAGGTGGTGATAGATCTTCTGAAAACATTGCCTCTGGAAGAACGCAGTCTGTGGCCCGAGAGGCTGCCCGACCTAGTGGACCTATACAACCACATCCCGGTAGGTTCCACCAACTGTACCCCGGCTTACCTGATGAGGGCAAGACCTGGTAAGCTACCTGTTGACCTGGAGATGGGAGTCCTGACACCCGAGGACACTTCACCAGAAGCAGACTGGGACACAGAGAGGCAGCAGCAGTACCGGAAAGTACAGGAGAGCGTGGAGCGAAGTCTCTGTCAAGCTAGGGAAAGACAAGAGAAAACTTACAACCAGTATGCTCCCGCTGTTCCCCTGGTACCCGGAGAGCAGGTCTTGAAGAGGAAAAGGCGGCTCCACAAGTTGGACGACCAGTGGGAGAAGGACCCGTACATCGTACTGCCCTCAAGCCACGACAACCCAAAGGTCTGTACCATCAGTAAAGACGGAGGGGAAACCACAACCATTGTATCCCGGGATCACCTGAAGAAGTGTCCCGAACAGCTACGGAACCCTGAAGAGGAACAAGAAGACCCTCGACCCGTAGAGGAAAGGGAAGACATGGTTAGTACTGTGTTCGGAGACTTCCCTCGGTCTTGGACTCAAGTCAATGGCGCAGTTGTGGTACCTGTACTCACCTTCCTCCAACCAGCATCCCAAGCACCTACGGAGCAACAGGTAGAGCTGGAAGAACAGCCGGTCCAGGAGGCAGAAGACCCCACACAGGCAGACCAGGAGGATCAACCCTCTGCTTATAGTGAACCTGCCATACCTCTAGTGAGCCAAAGGGCCCGTGGACAGCTGCCCAGTTTACCCTTGACAGCTCCTACACCCTGTAGTTCAGGGCTAGACAGTCAGCTCCGTAGGTCCACTAGGGCCACTAGAGGCCAGTTACCCGCACGTTGGAGGATTTGAAGTGTTTAAATTGTTTTATTTGTGGTCACCTGTCTGTTACTTGTGTATAATTATGTGTTTCTAGTTATTTATAGGAGTCCTTGGTGGATTTACCGGGAATCCTTTATACATGGCTGGAGCGTAACCTAGGGATGGACTAAAGACTGTTAAGGACTCGGGGCAGGACAGACCCCTACCTGGTTACGTCTCCCTGTTTTGGTGAAATGGACACCTTGCTTTTCTTCAAAAACTGCACCCGGTTGCGGACACGCCGTGACCATTCTAATATGTTTTTTTTTATTGTACCGTTTCTGTTTGTATTGGTTATGTTTTTCTAAAATATGTTTAGTCCCGGAGTACTAAATTTCACTAGGGGGGAATGTGGCACCCCAGGGGTCTGGTTTCCACAGTAACAGCAATGTTATGTCTGAGAGCAGGTGGGAGGTCTCTTGGTCAGGAATCCTATGCATGCCGCACCTCCTGCCCAGTCCTGGGAGGGGAACAACTTCCCCTATATAAACCTGGGGCTGAGGCAGGGTTAGTGAGTAGAGAAGAAGTAGAGACAGAGAAGCAGATATAGGAAAAGAACATCAGGAGCTCTGTGGGAGCAGTGCTACAAGGAGTCAGGGGCTGGCAGCTGCAGAGCTCGCCCTGACTGAGAAGTTATCACCGGACCCGGAGTCCGAGGCTGTGGGGACTAACTCCTATCCAGCAGCAGAAACCGACCGGCAGGGGATTGCAGGTCCTCTGGCCCAGAAACCCGAAGGCACGGTCACACGTGTGGGACCAGCACCGCCGTCGTGGAGCGGAAGCTACTAGAAGGCCCCGAGTCACCGGCCATACGGGTGAGCACCACACGGTACACTCAGGGACGTGGGCTACTTATACCCGCCTCTAGCAAGGTAGCCAGAAGAGTATCGTTAGTTTGGGAGGCCTACAACTCCGCCTGGCCAGGGGAGATCCCATCTGCTCAAGGACTGACCAGGCCCCAATCGCTAGCCAGTACTCCGGGAGGGTCTATCTTTGTCACCAGTAAAGACCCTGAACTACACCGTACCGTCTCCGAGTGGTTCCTGCTACCCCCATCATCCACGTCGGCTGCCCTGAGGCCATACCCCTCCCGTTGGGGGTTATACTATCACGCTGCACAATCCTACCACCGGCCTCAGCGGTCTGCCCTGCAGCAGCAGCTCCTTAGCTGTACTCAACGGGTGGCGTAGTCGTTCAACATCTACCGCTAATACAGCGCCACTTAGTCTGACTCCCTGGGCACGGACCGGATCACCGCCACGAGACTACAACCCTCAACAGATCCAGCTCCGGGTAAGCTCCCGCGTGCGCAACGCTGCGCGACACAGGCCCAGGGGCGCGTCATTTCTACCTCAGCACCGGAATATTCTTAGCTCTTAAATCATTAAACCAAAACTAGGACCCTGGACAGGGCACCTGTATTGGCCAGCTGACGTCCGGGTCTATGCTCTACAGAAAAACTAAAATATTTTATTACGTTTCTATGATCTGGGATCTCAGAAAACATATCCCTATTGTCATGGCCAGCTCCAGGTTTTTCTGGGCCCTGGGCAAAAGAGTCTCAGTGGGCCCCCTTAACACATACCACGATTCATATATATATATATATATATATATATATATATATATATATAATACAATGCAAAGATTTCACTTCTTACAGTACATGAGATATATCTATTGTAAATTCTACAAAAGCTCAAAAAACGGCGAATTGCTCCACACAGGATACTGGCCCCCATAAAATGCTCCATACAGAATACTGGCCCCCATATAAAGCTGCATACGGAATACTGGCCCCCATATAACGCTCCATACGGAATACTGGCCCTCACATAACGATCCATACAGAATACTAGCCCCCATATAACGCTCCATACAGGATATTGGCCCCCATATAATGGTCCGTACAGGATACTGGTCCCCTTATAACGCTCTATACAGGATACTGGCCCCCTTATAATGCTCTATACAGGATACTGGCCCCCATATAATGCCCCATGCAGGATGTCCCTTTCCCACCCATATAATGCTCCATGCATGATGTCCCTTTCCCCCCATATAATGCCCCATGCAGGATATCCCTCTTCCCCACCATATAATGCCCCATGCAGGATGTTATCCCCCCTCTTTATAATGCCCCATGCAGGATGTCTCCCCCCCCTATATAATGCCCCATGCAGGATGTCTCCCCCCCTCTTTATAATACCCCATGCAGGATGTCTCCCCCCTTATATAATGCCCCATGCAGGATGTCTCCCCCCCCTCTTTATAATGCCCCATGCAGGAAGTCTCCCCCCTATATAATGCCACATGCAGGATGTCACCCCCCCTCTTTATAATGCCCCATGCAGGATGTCACCCCCATATAATGCCCCATGCAGGATGTCACCCCCCCATATAATGCCCCATGCAGGATGTCACCCCCCCATATAATGCCCCATGCAGGATGTCACCCCCCCATATAATGCCCCATGCTTCTGTTATAGCAGAAGCTGGAGTCCCTCAAGTTTAAAGGCCCCATCTATGCTATATAAGTCTGACAGTTATTTTAGGTGAAAACAACAGCTATGAATGTTCCTTCTTGTATCAATAGCGTGTCCTTGGGAGAAGATAAAGTGATTCTCCCTGGCCAGATGTTTCTTCTAGTGTAGCAATAATGTGTTCTTGCAGAAAGATGAAATGACCTTGCTAACTAGATAAGTCTAATTAAATATTTTAAAGCATACAGAAACTAGCTTTTTTCGCTTGTTCAGCTAAACTGTATAATCGAACCATATGTGGCAAATCCGTTTCCTGCCTTTAGGGTGTATATTAGCCCTGTGTTTTGTAATAAAGTTTTTAGAGTATGTTTAGACACAAACATCCTGTCCTGTTTCTTCATTCTCTCCGAGCTCGTAATCCAAAGGATAGAAGACCCAAAATTCAGTGACGACAGCTGGCGCCTCGAACAGGGACCTTGAGTTAATCTGCCCAAGGGTGCTCGACCGGTCCGAGACGTGGGACGAGTGAAGCTCTCTGTTGGTGATATATACAGTGCTGAGGTAAGAATAACTGTTATATTCTACCTAATTATATCACTGCATAGAAGAGACTCCCTCACCCCCGAGCGGTCGGCTCCCCAGGTAATTCAACAGATTGTTGTCTGGCTCAGGTCCCTTTGAACCAGTAGAATCCCTCAGATAAATTGACAGTCCTGCCTTCTATCCTTTGGAGAATTTAAGAATGAAAGTATGGATCCGATGATTGTGTTGTGGATGTGTCCCGGGATTGATGTTTTTGGTCTGTTTTTCTGGTTGGCGTATAAGTCCTAGAGAGGCTAGTAGTGGAATGGTTCAGAAACCTTTGTGGCCCATTGTCTAAGTGACCATTGTCTAAGTGACTGAGGAGTCTCTTCTAGGTGAGGAGAACCGAAAAAATGGGGAACCAAAATGCCAAGGAAGGCATTATAGCCAAAGACTTAGTGGTACGCAGAGAAGGGAAACAGGCACTGATTGGAATTGACAAAATATTGTGTAAAGCGGGAATGAATGAGAATGGAGAGATGAATGGAGAGAAATGGAAATCCTTCTTTAACTCCTATCATGGATGGCTGAAAGATAAGGGTCTGTTAGGGACAGTAGATGTATGGATGAATGCATGCGCTTATTTTGAAGGAGAGATTGAAGAATTAGGAGACGGACGTTACAGACTGACAAAAACTGGAATGACAGATTTTCCTCCCTGTCCGCTCCCGACGTCACCCCCACCCCAGTACCAGAATTCCCAGGAACCTAAATGTTGGGTTTGCCCCAGATGTGGACAGCAGAATCCCTTGACAGTAGACATCTGTGTGGCATGTGGAGGACCGAGACCCCACCCAGCTAGTCTATTCCCAATGAGGACGGTAGTTGTGCCAGGAGCACCAGCAGCAGCAGCAGCAGCAGGGGGGGATGCAGTGGTTCCAGGTCAGGAAGCTCGTACAATGTTAATGTATAGACCATGGAGCCCTTCAGAGCAGTTGGCACTGATCTCCCAGCTGCCAGATCCGTCCCAGTCCCCTATGGGTTTTGCTAGAATGATCACCACCATACAGGATACGTATCATGCCACTAGAATAGATCTGCAGGGGGTAATTAAGGGAAAATTGGCAGATGAAGCCCGCTATGATAGGTTGATAGATGAGACAAAAAAAACAGTATGCCAATAGGACCGGACCCGTAGATGCAGAATCTAATGATGCAGCAGCTGGAGTCCTATTCGCAGCAGCGTTGGTAAAAGCATGTCAAGACAGGCAAGCAGAAAAGCAAGTTACACTAGAAGCTAGAGTGCAGGGAAAGGAGGAAGATCCTAAGGATTATTTCTATGCACTAAAGAAAACCTGGTCAGAAATGGGGTTCAACCCCGGGAATAAGACTAGTGAGAGGGTATTAGCAAGTGCTTTCATGAATGGACTAAAGAAAGAGATTGCAGAGAAGGTAACAGCAAGTAGACCGGACTGGAGATCAGTGAAGGCAGAAGATTTAGCTAGAATAGCTCAGGGGGCACAGCATGACATAGCGCAGGCAAAAAGAGCTGCCAGAATACATATAGTAGAGACGACCCCCAGAAACAACAGAGGCAGAGGACGGACTGAAGGAGGAGGACAGAAACTGTGTTACGGATGTAAAAAGCCAGGACATTTTAGAAAGAACTGTAGGACCAACCCGTATCCAAATGCTCAGAGCACGGGTCCTCCAGCCGACCAAACAACGCCCCCATAGGATGAGGGTAGCTTGCACATGAACCCCCTCATCTCCTTACCCCCAACTCCCAGTTGTATAGTGCAGGTGAACCTACCAGGGGGACATGAAATCGATTTCCAAATAGATACGGGGGCCGACAATTCAGTAATTACGCAAGGTGATTGGCCATATGTAGCGCCCCAAGGACTTGGTCACTACAGAGGTATTGCACCTCATCCAGAGGTGTGATATCCCACTCCCGGGTAAGGATGGAGTATGGATCAAGGCTCAGTAGGCTGCATACAGCACACACACCCCATTTCCGAGGGACAGCTCAACGGTGCTCCCACTAGACAGAAGTGCAGGCACGACAGCATCTGTCCCTGGCTGGAGTGGGGAGGGGGGTGGAATACCCAGTGCTATAGGGGCAGATAGGGGTTGGGTCCGGAGCATAGGAAGGAGCCCATTGGTTGCTAGTCACCTGGGCTCATGGTCAGAGGGAGGTATATAAGGTAGGCACTATCTTAGAACAGTGTTCAGTCTGAGAGAGGAAGTGACAGAGCAGGGCCTCTGTGGAGCTCTGCTCCGGAGGCGGGCCTAGCCTGTGAGGCCCAGCCAGCACTGAAAGAGAAAGAAGAAGAAGTTCAGTCTGTGAGGAGAAGTGGAGAAGGCAGGGAGCAGGGCTGCTGCATGGGCTCTGCTCCCTGGGCAAGCCTAGCACAGAGGCCGGGGCCAGAGAGAGAGAGAGGAGAAGGAACAGTGGAAAGGAAAAGGAAACAAGACCAGAACAGAAGTAACAAGTGAAACAGAAAGGCTCAGGAACGAGAAGGAAGAGAGAACCCTAAGGACCCAGGATATTGCGGGTGACGGGTTGGCAGAACAGGGTACCGGATCCCAAATTGGTGGAAGCGAATCATCTTCAGCCAAGAACCGGAGGTCGTGACCAGCCCTTGGTGCGACCCCTCGTTACACCTTGCTAGGAAGGCATACCATATAGGGTCAGGGACATGGGCACGTAGCCCTCCCAAGAGAAGGCCCGCGGGAGCTGGACATAAGCTTGGTCACTGGTGGGGCACGAGCCAGAGAAAGGACGGAAGGGAGCTTTGAGACATACTCCAGAAAGACCTGGGAGTTGACCGAGTCCCTTGCCTGGTGGACGCAGCACGGCTTGGGTGGTCACTGCTTCGCGAGAGTGACCTGGAGAATACAAACTGTGAGTAAAGGACATTGGATTGCAACACGTTGTCTGTGACTTCTTGCTCCTCCGGCACTATTGGTACTGGTACTATCTCCACCATCACTCCCATCATCCACGCTAACTGCCCTGAGGCTGTACTCCTCCCGTGGGGAGTCATCCCATTCTTAGCTGCACATATAACACGGGCCTCAGCGGTCTGCCTTGCAGCGGCGGTCTCCATTGACCGCAATCCACGGGTGGCGTAGTCGGACACTTGTTATTACACTAAGACTGCCACTGAATTGACCACCCTGGGCACGGACCGGGTCACCGCCACGGAGACTACAACCCCCAGCGATCCGGCTCCGGGTATTCCCTGCACAACACAGGCCCAGGGGGCGCGTCAACTTTGGCGTAGTCGGCAGGATTCAAACCAACCCGCCACCAACGGGTATTGCGTGCCTGAAAAAGACTTTTGCACTTACCTGAGAGAAGTTTCCCGCCATCAGACGCCATTTTCGGGACGCCGCTCGGGAAGAAGAGGGGCGTGGACGCCGAAAGCGCGTGAGATCCGAAGCTCCGCCCCACGCACTGACGCTGCGTAAGGTCCTGGAAGGGAGAGGGAGTGACGCTGACGTCACAGGAGCGCGACGCAAGGTCCTCAACCCCGACGATCGACTGCGGAGCCGCGGCCTACGGAGGAAGATCATCGCAAGGTAGGCCACGGTCCGCCGGGGGGGGGGGGGAGACATCGGGAACGGAGAGCAAAATGGCGGACCGGCAGCAGACTAAGCTGCCCAGCATCGGCAGTGCCCCAGTCGTCACAGGCCCCGACCAGCACCAGGAGAAGACGGGTGACGCAGGAGCGGTCGCGGGAGCAGGTAAGAGGAGTCTCCCTGTCCCGGACGCTGCCAGCGTCAGCCTGCTCCCGGGCCCCCTGGTGGAGCCGCCGATCCCGGGCGCTGCAGACACCGACCTGCTCCAGACCCCGCAACAAGCCCTGCAGCCGAGCCCTCCAGCCCTGGGCACCGCCACCACCAGCCCGCGCCCAGGCCCAAAGTCGCACCCTCTGACCCCGGGCGTCATCAACAGCGGCCTTCTCCAGACCCCGCCGCAAGGCCTACTGCACAAGGGTGCCAAGGGACAGTACGCCCTCCACGTTCACCGGCTCACGGAGGAGAAGCTGCAGTACCACCAGTACGAGGAAAGCCAAGAGGACCCGGACGGGTCTGAAGACTGCCCTCAGGAGGGAGCTCAAGGAGGACATAACTATTAAAAGAAAGTAGCGTGAGTAAGGAACTGTACAAAGTTACCCGTCAGGGTACAAGGACTGTTTTTCTTTTGAACTGTTAATAAGTGTGGTCCCCGTTGGGACAGCTAAAAGACTGTTACCCGTTTCCAAGATACCCCCTTTCTTACCTGGCTGAGGACTGAGAGCAGCCATCCCCTTTCCAACCGGCCGAGGACTGGGAACGGCCAACCCCTGGTAAATAGTTGCGCTTCTTAAAGCGCCCCCTACTGGTTTTTTAAAAGAACTGCAACGTCTACCTCAGGACGAATTAAATGGACTGTTGCACCTTTGAGAGAGAAAGTGAACACCTGGTCGCAAGTTGTCCAGCGGCCAGAAGTCAAGAATGCGTTTTTGAAGAATGTTTTACTTGCAAAAGTTTTATAGTGTGTTTTATGGTAAAAGAGTTCCGGAAGTAATAACCAAAAGTGTTTCATCAGAGTGTTTCCCATGAAGGGAATTGTACAAGTGTGTCTGTTTCCTGATGTAAGCAGTTAATGAAAAAGTTTTTGCATACCCTGTGAATTGTTTTTGCTCTGTTCCAGCCCGAGGACGTGCTGTGCTTTACCAGGGGGGAATGTAGCGCCCCGAGGACTTGGTCACTACAGAGGTATTGCACCTCATCCAGAGGTGTGATATCCCACTCCCGGGTAAGGATGGAGTATGGATCAAGGCTCAGTAGGCTGCATACAGCACACACACCCCATTTCCGAGGGACAGCTCAACGGTGCTCCCACTAGACAGAAGTGCAGGCACGACAGCATCTGTCCCTGGCTGGAGTGGGGAGGGGGGTGGAATACCCAGTGCTATAGGGGCAGATAGGGGTTGTGTCCTGAGCATAGGAAGGAGCCCATTGGTTGCTAGTCACCTGGGCTCATGGTCAGAGGGAGGTATATAAGGTGGGCACCATCTTAGAACAGTGTTCAGTCTGAGAGAGGAAGTGACAGAGCAGGGCCTCTGTGGAGCTCTGCTCCGGAGGCGGGCCTAGCCTGTGAGGCCCAGCCAGCACTGAAAGAGAAAGAAGAAGAAGTTCAGTCTGTGAGGAGAAGTGGAGAATGCAGGGAGCAGGGCTGCTGCATGGGCTCTGCTCCCTGGGCAGGCCTAGCACAGAGGCCGGGGCCAGAGAGAGAGAGAGGAGAAGGAACAGTGGAAAAGAAAAGGGAACAAGACCAGAACAGAAGTAACAAGTGAAACAGAAAGGCTCAGGAACGAGAAGGAAGAGAGAACCCTAAGGACCCAGGATATTGCGGGTGACGGGTTGGCAGAACAGGGTACCGGATCCCAAATTGGTGGAAGCGAATCATCTTCAGCCAAGAACCGGAGGTCGTGACCAGCCCTTGGTGCGACCCCTCGTTACACCTTGCTAGGAAGGCATACCATATAGGGTCAGGGACGTGGGCACGTAGCCCTCCCAAGAGAAGGCCCGCGGGAGCTGGACATAAGCTTGGTCACTGGTGGGGCACGAGCCAGAGAAAGGACGGAAGGGAGCTTTGAGACATACTCCAGAAAGACCTGGGAGTTGACCGAGTCCCTTGCCTGGTGGACGCAGCACGGCTTGGGTGGTCACTGCTTCGCGAGAGTGACCTGGAGAAAACAAACTGTGAGTAAAGGACATTGGATTGCAACACGTTGTCTGTGACTTCTTGCTCCTCCGGCACTATTGGTACTGGGACTATCTCCACCATCACTCCCATCATCCACGCTAACTGCCCTGAGGCTGTACTCCTCCCGTGGGGAGTCATCCCATTCTTAGCTGCACACATAACACCGGCCTCAGCGGTCTGCCTTGCAGCGGCGGTCTCCATTGACCGCAATCCACGGGTGGCGTAGTCGGACACTTGTTATTACACTAAGACTGCCACTGAATTGACCACCCTGGGCACGGACCGGGTCACCGCCACGGAGACTACAACCCCCAGCGATCCGGCTCCGGGTATTCCCTGCACAACACAGGCCCAGGGGGCGCGTCACATACATTGACACTGATTTTTCACATCATGTCATTGCCACCCCCTTCAATTCCCCGTCTGTCCTGCTTCCTGTCACTAAAAGAATTCCCCTGCAAATTCAAGGAGCCACTGTACATAGCAAGCTCATGGTATCGCCCCGAGGCCAATGTAACCTTTTGGGAAATGATGTGTTGTCCCAATTACAAGCACATATTGAGTATCATCCCGATGGCACTGTCACCATGACCCCAGGTTTAAAACCAAGTACCCTTTGCAAAATTATGTCACTAGATATTGCCAGCATAGAAGAGACAAATGAGTTTCCCCCGATATTGGAGCAGGCTGTACCACATGATTTTTGGGCCTCAGACAAAACAGATGTTGGTAGGTTAAGAGTTCAACCAGTAATGGTGAAATTAAAACCAGGAGCCATCTTGCCTCAACAGAGGCAGTATCCCCTTAGCTCGGCTCAGGAGAATGCCATAGCCCAGCAGGTCCAAAAATTACTACAGAGAGGAGTCCTAGTCAAAACCCAGTCCCCTTGCAACACTCCCCTGTTCCCAGTAAAGAAAAAGAGTGTGCCAGGACAACCAGCCGCATATAGAATGGTCCATGACCTCCGGTTGGTTAACAAAGCCACAGAACTTCTAACACCAGTTGTGCCCAACCCGCATACTCTTCTGTCACAGATACCTTCTAACTCTCTTTGTTTTTCAGTGGTCGATTTGGCAAATGCATTTTTCAGTGTACCATTACATCCTGACTGCCAGTACCTGTTTGCTTTCACATTCCAGGGCAGTCAATATACATGGACAGTGTTGCCACAGGGTGCCCAGAATTCACCCACAATGTACACTGCAAGTCTGCAGGAAATACTGGAGGGATGGTCTGAACCACATATCGTTGTTTTGCAATATGTCGATGACCTGCTCATTTGTGCCCCCTCCAGGAAACAATGTCATAGTGCAACTATATCACTTATGTTGTTTCTCTATCACGCTGGCTGCAAGGCATCGAAAGATAAGCTTCAGTTTTGTAAATCTTCAGTCACCTTTTTGGGACATTGCATTACACCAGGAGCTCGTCATTTAACAAATGCACGTAAACTAGCAGTACAGGCATTCACCGTCCCCATTAATGTTGCAGCCCTCAGAACTTTTCTTGGACTTGTTTCCTATTGCAGACAGTGGATTCATGCCGCCTCTGTTTTAATGCAGCCCCTCTATGACTGTCTTACCCCAACACCTTTTGTACTAACATCAGAGGCAATAGACTGTTTTTATTCTCTCAAGAACCGTATTTTGGCTGCTCCAGCTTTGGGTACACCTAATTATGAGCTCCCATTTACTCTGTACCTTCATGAACAAGCTGGACATGCAGCAGGAGTTTTAACTCAAACACACGGTGATAATCAGAGACCTGTTGCCTATTTTAGTGTCATATTGGATGCGGTAGCCAGAGGTGCACCATCCTGCGTACGTGCTCTGCATGCTGTTGGACTATTACTCCATAAATCCGCAGACATTGTTCTTGACCACCCGCTCACCGTTCTAACACCTCATGATGTCTACACTATATTGAATCAAGTGCAACCCGCTCACCTCTCAGCAGCACGTCATCTCAGGTTACAATGTGCACTGTTAATGCCTCCCAATGTTTCTTTACAGAGGTGTACTACCCTGAATCCAGCAACTTTGTTACCTCTCTCGGATCTAAAGGAGGAGTCAGGTACTGTGCTTTTTAAGGAAGATCCAAGAGAGGAAGTTCCTCATGACTGTGTACAAATGATGGCACAAGAAACGGCAGGTTTACCTACTGTATTTGAACATGAATTACAAAATGCAGATTTTGAATTTTTTGTAGATGGATCCCGTCATCAGGACGATTCAGGTACCTTCCATACTGGATATGCAGTTGTCTCCCTCAATGCAGTAATCAAGGCAGAACCAATGCTCCCACACCAGTCGGCTCAAGAAGCTGAACTTAGGGCCCTAACCGAGGCCTGTAAACTAGCGGAAGGTAGTATTGTTAACATTTACACAGATTCTAGGTATGCATTCGGTATATCGCATGATTTTGGTCCAATATGGAAGTCAAGAGGTTTCCTGACGGCAGCAGGACACCCCATTAAGAATGCTGATGCGGTCCAGCAGTTAATTAATTGATGCGCTACAACTACCTAAACAAGTAGCTGTCATAAAGGTAAGAGCACATACCAGACGCACCGACTAGGTAAGCAGAGGAAACGCGATGGCAGATGCAGCGGCAAAAACAGCAGCCTGTAAGCCGCAACAAGGGTCAACAGTACGTCAGTTAAGTGCCCCTAAAAACCCCTTTGTGTCGGAGGACATCTTATCCCAAATGCAGGCGCAGGCTCAAAAGGAGGAGGTTGATAAGTGGTTAAAGGAAGGTGCATGCCTGAATGAAGCAAATGGGGTATGGGGGAAAGGGACACGACGATGCCTTCCAAGGGCACTGTACCCAGCAGCTGCCCAGATACTACATGGGCCGACACACCAATCTAAAACGGGTGTGATGAGTGTGATGCAGAAACATTGGGTGGCACCAGGATTCTCCACCTGTATTGAAAACCTGGTACAAGGGTGCATGATATGTGCTACACATAATCAGGGTAGAGTAGTTAAAACACCACCCAAACACACCCCCCGGCCCCTTTATCCATTCCAGAGACTGCAAATTGATTATATTCAGCTGCCAAAGTCAGGATCATGGGAATATGTGTTGGTCTGTATTGATTTGTTCTCAGGATGGCCAGAGGCTTTCCCGATTGCCAAAGCCACGGCTACGGCAACCGCAAAGAAACTGCTTGCGGAGGTGGTCTGCAGGTATGGGGTACCAGAGGTAATTGAGAGTGACAGAGGTACACACTTCACAGGTGAAATAATGAATGAAGTCATGTCAGCTCTAGGAATTCAACAAGCATTCCATACCCCATATCACCCACAAAGTAGTGGTACAGTGGAAAGACTGAATGGGACATTGAAATTAAAAATTCAGAAAGCCATGGCTGAGACAGGAAAACCATGGCCGGACTGTTTACCACTTGCTCTGTTTTCAGCAAGATACACGCCTAATAGAAAGACTGGACTCTCTCCATATGAGATATTGTTTGGCAACGTACCCGGCCTAGGGTGTTTCTATCCGCAAGCATTAGAAATGAACAACCATGTGCTAAGTTCCTATGTGAGGGCTTTACACAAAAAGATTAAGCAAGTACATGATAATGTCTTCAGTTCTCTTCCAGATCCAGATCAAGACTCTAGCAGCCATACGCTGCAACCTGGAGACTGGGTGGTTATAAAAAGACACGTGAGGAAAAGCCTAGATCCACGGTTTGACGGACCCTTTCAAGTTCTGCTGACCACAAGTACAGCCGTTAAGCTAGAGGGAAAAGAGACCTGGATCCACGCGTCCCATTGCAAAAAGATACTAGGAGAACCAGCGGACAAAGAATGATGACATTGTTTATACTTACCTGCATACTTGCGACCACAGGTGCATGGACTAGGTTAGGCACCATGGATGGAGACGACAATAGATTCATTAGACACCATCTTGCTCTAATCGATGGACTAAAGGAGCAAAACCAGACCATTGCTAATTGTTGGATATGTACACATGCCCCTGTGACGTCCACTAGCATACCCTTTCTCGCTGTCCCGGTCTCATGGGAAGAGATAAACTTTTGAGTGAACTGTTCAGATACTTTGGCCAATAATTCCACACAGAGATTTTCCTTTCTAAATCCCGCAAATTGGTTTAAAGGTATTGGTGGGTGGTTGGCTGGTATAGTACAAGCTATTTTACAGGTTTTGCTAATGTGTCTTGCGGTTTATTTGGTTTTTAAGTTTTTTTTAATGTGTATTCAGCGTTGTACTAAAAGAAAACATAGAAATTCGTATTGATAAATGAAGGAACAAAAGGATGGAATGTTATAGCAGAAGATGGAGTCCCTCAAGTTTAAAGGCCCCATCTATGCTATATAAGTCTGACAGTTATTTTAGGTGAAAACAACAGCTATGAATGTTCCTTCTTGTATCAATAGCGTGTCCTTTTGAGAAGATAAAGTGATTTTCCCTGGCCAGATGTTTCTTCTAGTGTAGCAATAATGTGTTCTTGCAGAAAGATGAAATGACCTTGCTAACTAGATAAGTCTAATTAAATATTTTAAAGCATACAGAAACTAGCTTTTTTCGCTTGTTCAGCTAAACTGTATAATCGAACCATATATGGCAAATCCGTTTCCTGCCTTTAGGGTGTATATTAGCCCTGTGTTTTGTAATAAAGTTTTTAGAGTATGTTTAGACACAAACATCCTGTCCTGTGTCTTCATTCTCTCCGAGCTCGTAATCCAAAGGATAGAAGACCCAAAATTCAGTGACGACACCTCCATACATTAAAAAAAAAAAATCAAATACTCACCCTCACCTCACTCCTCCTCACCTGCTGCCGCTGCTCAGGTCCGGACTCCATTGCTGGCATCTTCCCGCTCTGCGCTGCCTGTGATGGCTCCTGGGAGGGTGCGGTGGAAAGACATCACCGCGCCCTCTAACCTGAGACATCACAGGGAGCGCAAAGCGGGAAGACAGCGGAGCTGCGGAGGCATGGGGAGAGGTAAGTATCCGGCTGCCGGGGCCCTGAGCAAGTGGGGGAGAAGGGCGGGCGCTGGCACCGCTCTCCTTCGCCCATAGCCCGGCGTGGTGCCCGACCGCAAGTGGGCCCTCTCGCCTGCTCAGGGCCCTGGCACTTGCCCGGGTGCTGACGCCGGCCCTGCCTATTGTTCTGTACAGACTCCTGTACTTCTAGCACCTGAGCACCTGACACGTCTGACATTTTTACCTCAGATCAAGCTGCGTTTTACAGTATCAGCAAAAGATATGAGATTTTAGAAATTTCACTCATATGCTTGATTTTTTTTCCTGACTGAATTTGACAAATGCAGCGTTTTTAAAATCCACAGCGTGTCAATTGTCTCAGTGTTTTTGTAGCTTTTTTTTTACAAAGAAATGAAAGGGGGAAAAAATGCTGTAAAAAATGCAAGTTTTTTACAGCGTTTTGACAGCGGTTGTGGTGAATGAAACTAACTTTATTAAAAATGTACTGTAGACAAAGCTCATATGTAATCCACAGCCAAAAAAAGGCTACAAAAAAGTGACAAAAATGCAGGGAACATGAGGAAAACCAGGGGTTTTGAACACAGTGTTTTTACTGCCAAGACAAGTTTTTATTGTTGCAGTAAAAAACACAGAAAAACGCTATGTATGAGGGTCACTAACATGGGCCCTTCAAAGTTAAGCTTAAATAATATTCTAGATATGACTCTATTATACCAACTGAGCTAAACTGCAAGGGTCCCCGCAGGGCCTGACTGTCCATCTGGAAGTTCCAACAAATACCAGATGGGCCGGTGTGGACACTTGTTGACAGTATCCACTTTCTGAGGATGTGGATATCATTAATCATTAACAACTGAGGTGGAGCAGAGAGCCATGGACTCCCTGCTCTGCCACTTGCTCAGAAAAGCCGTAGACTGCTTATGTCTTATGAACTCAAAGAGGTCAGCACCACATGAGGGACATCAGGCGATGCAATGACCTCACTTCAACATCTGCCTGCACCTAGACTGTAGTGAGGAGGAGAATATCACCCCTCAGCGTGGGAGAGAGGGGGTGATAAGTATTAGCATATGTTTCTGGTTTCCCAGGACACAATTATTACATAAGAAGGCCCGGGGGGCATTATAAGGATACACAGGGCACCACTGTCATGAGACATTATTATTATTATTAGTCAGTATAGGGGGCATTATTATTATAACGTAGCCCAGTGAATATAAGTATTATTATAAGGAAAAAGAGGACACCATTATTGATAGCAATAAATTTAGATTTTCTTCAAGTATTTGCAATTTGAGGAGATCTGAGTTGCTGCAAATCTATTTTTTTTAATTTGTCAAACTAGGTGAAAACATTGTCTGCTCTCTGTTACTGATAGAGGAGACTAGATTACTCCACGTGCTCTCCTCACACACTGAGCAGCACTTATGTCCATAAAATGGCCGCTGGGGGAGGATCATGTGACCAGATCAGCCTATCGTATCAGCCTCCTCCAACAGACAAGCAGCTCTCCTATGTGAGGAGTTTTAGTATTGGAGGCTGAGGACAGGTCTGGTCACTGCTCCTCCACCAGCGGCCATTGTATGGACAGAATGCTGCTCAGTGTGTGAGGAAAGCTGCACTAATAAGTGTAAATGGCCGCCCCCTTTAATATACGTGCTTAAATATTTAAGGGGTGCAGTGAAAAATTTATATGCGAGCAAGTAAGGTGCAAATTTCGGTGTTAATTTCACTTAATATCATTGTGGCAGTGTAAAAAAAATGTTAATGCTCATTGATTAGTTGACGCCGACCCATGCACCAAAGAAGATGCCACATCTGTCGCTCACTAGATTGTTTTATGTTTAGGCTGCCCTCTACTGACAACTAGAGGAATCATTTGCAGGTCAAGTATGTAAATCTGCATGGTATAGCATTAGTACATGAAATTGGCCCACTAAGGGTCTTCTCTATGCAATTATAGCCTATTTTGAACTCCCATGCCCAATATATTTGAGTGTCGCTTGTACTATTTATTTGAGAAGCCTTATGAGTATAGTATGCCCTTATCAGAATGACAATGTTTGCAATAGGCATATAGATTGTATGATATGTCATGGAACGCACTCAGCTGTAAAGTTCCAGGATTGACTGTGCATTGAAATCTAGGTGACAGCGGCGAGGCGGCTTCACTGTGTCCATGATCACATGATCCCGGTGCTGGTCACATGCTCTGACTGGGAGAATGGCGGCCAGGTGGTTCCGGCGTGTGGAACGCATACTGACTCTCCGGTCACGTGCTTCCTGTCACGTGTTTCCGGTGACCACGGATATCCGGTTGTGCTTGGAGCACATGGGGCGTGCAAAAGAGACGGTTGCATCTAGTTTGGAGTTGATTATTTGTGGTCCTCAAACAATCAACTCCATTCTAGCTGATTCACCATTGAGTCGTCTAGTTTGGAGTTGATTTTTTGAGGGCTCATTTTATCAGCTCCACTCTAGACGGATCACTACTGAAGTGACTGGATCGGGGGGATATTTTGTGGATCTCATTCCAGCATCTCCACTCTAGCTGATTCACTGGTGAGGTGACTGGATCGGAGTGGATATTTTGAGGATCTCATTCCAGCATCTCCACTCTAGCTGATTCACTGGTGAGGTGACTGGATCGGGGGGATATTTTGTGGTCCTCATTCCAGCATCTCCACTCTAGCTGATTCACTGGTGAGGTGACTGGATCGGAGTTGATCTTTTGATGATCTCTCTGCAGCTTCTCCATTCTAGACAGTTCAGTTTCTACACTGAAGTTCCTCAAAAAATCACCTCCAATGTCCAGAATGGAGCAGATTCCCGGATCCTCATAGCCTGCAATGTAGTGGAATTGGAATGTACACACATTGTAGATATATATCAGCCTTATAATTCTAATGATTTCATGTTTTTATTTTTTAAGTACTTGCTCAAACTGTTATATTTATTACGTATTTCCAAAGGGCAAAATTTTATTTTTTTCATGATTAATCAAACTTGCATTTTATTATCGCTTTTTGTAATATAAATAATCACACACAGCGCTGATCGTTCAGTTTTACGTGGGGAAAAACGTAACAAAGCGCAGCGACAGAGTCCTCATAATTTACAACATTGTATTGGAGTGGATTTTTTGAGGACCTCATTTTAGTAACTCCATTCTAGCTGATTCACCAGTGAGCCGTCTAGATAGGAGTAGATTTTTTGAGGACCTCATTTTAGTAACTCCATTCTAGCTGATTCACTAGTGAGCCGTCTAGATCGGAGTGGATTTTTTGAGGACCTCATTTTAGGAACTCCATTCTAGCTGATTCACTACTGAGCCGTCTAGATCGGAGTAGATTTTTTGAGGACCTTCCTATAGCCTTCACTCTGTACAGTTTGGTGCTGAGGTGACTGGAATCGAGTTTTCTCAAAGAGTGAGCGGAGCCTCGTGGGGAGTAACGTAACAAAGCGCAGCAACACAGTCCTCATAATTTACAACATTGTATTGGTGTGGATTTTTTGAGGACCTCATTTGAGCAACTCCATTCTAGCTGATTCACTAGTGAGCTGTCTAGATCGGAGTGGGTATGTTGAGGATCTCCCTGTAGCCTCCAAACTGTACAGGTGCTGAGGTGACTGGAATTGAGTTTTCTCAAAGAGTGAGCGGAGCCTCGTGGGGAGTAACGTAACAAAGCGCAGCAACACAGTCCTCATAATTTACAACATTGTATTGGTGTGGATTTTTTGAGGACCTCATTTGAGCAACTCCATTCTAGCTGATTCACTAGTGAGCCGTCTAGATCGGAGTGGGTATGTTGAGGATCTCCCTGTAGCCTCCAAACTGTACAGGTGCTGAGGTGACTGGAATCGAATTTTCTCAAAGAGTGAGCGGAGCCTCGTGGGGAGTAACGTAACAAAGCGCAGCAACACAGTCCTCATAATTTACAACATTGTATTGGTGTGGATTTTTTGAGGACCTCATTTGAGCAACTCCATTCTAGCTGATTCACTAGTGAGCCGTCTAGATCGGAGTGGGTATGTTGAGGATCTCCCTGTAGCCTCCAAACTGTACAGGTGCTGAGGTGACTGGAATTGAGTTTTTCAAAGAGAAGGTGTAGCCTCGCGGGGAAAAACATAGCAGAGTGCAGCCGACAGTCCTCATAATTTACAACATTGTATTGGAGTGGATTTTTTGAGGACCTCATTTGAGCAACTCCATTCTAGCTGATTCACTAGTGAGCCGTCTAGATCGGAGTGGGTATGTTGAGGATCTCCCTGTAGCCTCCAAACTGTACAGGTGCTGAAGTGACTGTGACTCGCCCCCTGGGCCGTGGGGCACTCGGATCCGGGCAATAGGGAACGATGGGGGTAGTAGTGGCAACCCGGTTCCGTGGCTCAGGGTGGTCAGGCCAGTGGTAGTCCGTTATGTGCTATTGATTATGTCCGACTACGCCACCCGTGGATTTGCGGTCATTAGGAACCGCCGCTGCAGGGCAGACCGCTGGGGCTGATGATATATGCAGCTGGGATGGTGTGACTCCCCACGGGAAGAGTGTGGCCCCAGGGCAGTGTGGTGGATGGTGGGAGTGATGGTAGTGAGAGTCCCGGTGCCGATAGTGCTGGAGGAGCAAGGAGCACACAGACAACAAGTTGCAGTCCAGGGTCTTTACTAAAACAGGTAAACTGACCCATAAACAGTCCCGGCTAGGAGGGGACCTGGATGTCTGAGAGCAACGGGGAAATTGGCCCTGGTCAGGGTGAGGGTGTAGGCCTACCGTGCTTTCTGCGCTCCTTCTGGCTATCTCCTCGTTATAGGGTAACAGCCCACGTTTCCGAGCTTTCCGTGTATTCTCGCCTGTATAGCCTGCGACGTGGGTTCCTTTCTGCTCCCAGCCTTGTACGGCTTTACTGGTCCCTTCGGTTGTGGCAGGGCCTCCAGGCTTCTTAGGCCAAGGAATATACAGTCCCTTGCGAACTTGTTATCTGCTGGAGAATGTGGAATCCTCCCAGCCTCAGACACCAAAGTCTGGTAAAGTAAGTATTTTATCTGCCAAGACAGGCTCTCTTCGCCTCTTGTCTCTGGCTTGTGGCTCTCCTCCTGCCACACTTCCTCTTAGGTGCAGTGCAACTGTCTGTCCCTGCTCTGCTCTGGGACAAGTCTCAGTGCTGAGACAGGCCATCAAGTTCTCTCTAACCCTGCCCCCAGTACCAGCTTTTATAGGGGCAGCCTGCTCCCCCTACTGGCCTGAGACAGGAGGCATTGCATGCTAATGTTCCCCTGACCAGAGAACCTCCCCCTTGCTTTCAGACACAGCTTTAATTACACTTGTGGCATCCAGGCCAGGGTGACACATTCCCCCCTAGTAAAATTTAGTACTCCGGGACTAAACAGTAAACAAAGACAATATGCATAACTATAAAACATTATCAGGAAAGTGACGCACAGATTGAATTCTTAAGGTCACAGTGTGGTCTTTGACCGGGTGTCCATATCACCAATACAACGGGGAGCCTTAACCAGGTGGGGGTCTGTCCTACCCCAAGTCCTTTACAGTCTTAGTTCATTCCTGGGTTAGGCTCCGAACGCAGTCCATACAAGGTCCTGGTTATAAAAAGTCCATAACCTGTGAGTCCTTACGGTAGCTGCAAGAAACTGAAACACAGAATTACCAGACATGCATGTAACTTGGCAAACAATTCAACATTTGGCAACAGGGTTATTTACAATCTTAGCGCGCTCTATATTTTCCAGCGAGCGGGTATCTGCCCCTTTGTGCTCCTGGTTGACCTCCTTAACCCACTGTCTGTTGGTGGACCAACCTGGCTTTCCCCACTAGCGTTAGGGGTACAGCTACCAGCTGGGTGTACAGGTAGGGCAGGCAGCTGTCTGCGGGTCCTTTGGCTTACCGCAGGCATGGCAGGCTCACTGTCAGCAGAGGGTTGACTCTCCTGGGCTGCTGGTACAGGCTCTTCTGCCTCTGGAACCGCTTGCTCCTCTTCACCTTCCGGCTCTGGTGTTGGTTGTTGCTGTGCCGGTTGCAGGAAATGCAGGACAGGTACCACTATGGCATCATTTATGCGAGTCCAGGACTGAGGGAACTCTCCGAGAACGGTGCTGATCATTTCTTCCTTGACCTCTGCGGGTTCAAGGTCACTCTGATCCTCTTCTGCACTACGGAGTTGCTCGGGGCACCTTTTGAGGTGGTCTCTGGAGACGACACTAGTGGTTTCTCCTCCGTCCTTGGTGATTATGCACACCTTTGGGTTGTCGTGGTCAGACTGCAGTACGGTGTAGGGTTCCCTTTCCCACTGGTCGTCCAACTTATGTAGCCTTCTCTTCCGCTTCAGGACTTGCTCACCAGGTTCTAGGGGACCAGCAGGGGCGTGTTGGTTGAAGAGTTTTTCTTGCCTCTCTCTCACCTGGGCCAGGCTCTTCTCCACACTCTCCTGTACCTATTTGTACTGCAGTTGCCTTTCCGTATCCCAGTCCGCATCCGGGGAGGTGTCCTCAGGTATTAGGACTCCCATCTCCACGTCTACGGGCAGCTTACCTGGTCTAGCTCGCATCAGGTAAGCCGGGGTGCAGTTTGTAGCATTCACCGGGATATTGTTGTATAGGTCTATCAGGTCCGGCAGTTTTTCTGGCCACAGGCTGCGTTCCTCCAGGGGCAACGTCTTCAGGAGATCAATGACTATATTGTTCATCTTCTCACACATCCCGTTGGTTTGGGGGTGGTAAGGCGTTGTACGAATCTTCTTACAGCCATAGAGGTTGCAGAACTCCTGGAAGATTTCAGCCTCGAACGCAGGACCCTGGTCTGTCAGGACCTGTTCCGGATACCCGTGTGGACGGCAGAAATATTGCTGGAAGGCTCTGGCCGCTGTTTGGGCTGTCAAGTCTTTTACCGGGACCACCACGAGAAAACGGGAATAGTGGTCCACGATTGTCAGGGCGTAGATGTACCCTGACCGGCTTGGAGCCAACTTGACATGGTCTAGAGCTACCAGCTCAAGAGGCTGCGTGGTGACGATGGGCCTCAAGGGTGTCTTCTGGCTGGTGCGGTCCTTCCTCCTTAGGTGACAAGGGCCACAGTCTCTGCACCATTTTTCTACAGCACCTCTCATGCCGACCCAAAAGAATCTTCCTCTTAGCAGGAACTCCAGTTTCTTCCAACCGAAGAGCCCCGCTCTGTCATGGTAAGCCCCCAGGACCATAGCTGCATCTCGCCTTGGGACCACGACTTGCCAGGTCAGCTCGTGCGTCCGGTGGTTGACAATCCTTCTGCACAACTTGCCTTCGTAGAGGAACAGCTTGCTCTTCTCTTTCCATAGCTGCTTGGCTTCCTCTGGGGCATCTGGATCTAAGCGGGCGTCTTTCCGGGTCAGCAGATCTTTCACCAGGCGGATTGCAGGGTCACTATCTTGGGTCTCGGCCCAGCTGTGGTGAGGTAGGGGATTGATCATCACGGTTGTTAGATCTCCTTCTTCACGCGGTGAGAGTATTGAGCGGCTCCATACCGGTGAAACGCGGGGAGTTCTACCTCCTTCAGCTCTGGGTCTTCGTCACCTTCAGGTAAGTGAGGCATCCTTGATAGGGCGTCCGCGTTGGCATTGGTTTTGCCTGCCCGGTACTTGATCGCGAAGTCATAGTTGGAGAGACGGGCCATCCACCGCTGTTCCAGGGCACCCAGTCTTGCATTGTCCAGGTGTGTCAACGGGGTGTTGTCCGTGTACACGGTGAACTTTGCGGAGGCCAGGTAATGCTTGAAGCGTTCCGTCACGGCCCACACCACCACCAAGAATTCTATCTTGAAGGAGCTGTAATTCTCCGGGTTCCTCTCGGTGGGCCTCAGCTTCCGGCTGGCGTACGCGTTCACCCTTTCTCTGCCCTGTTGGTTTTGGGACAGTACGGCTCCCAGTCCCACATTACTGGCATCTGTGTGGAGAATGAAAGGCTGGCCGTAATCAGGGTAGGCCAGGATCTCATCCCCCGTGAGGGCCATCTTTAGCTGGCGGAAGGACTCCTCTTCCGGTTTATCCCTCTTGAAGGGTGGCTTTTGACTTCTGGACTTAGACTGTCCGATCAGGAGGTCCTGCATAGGAGCTGCCATCTTAGTGAACCCGGGGATGAACCTTCAGTAGTAGCCTACCAACCCGAGAAACTGTCTCACGTCTTTGATGTTCGAGGGGCTTGGCCAGCTCTTGATTGCCGTGACCTTGTCAGGGTCGGGGGCCACTCCTTCCGCGCTTACCACGTGCCCGAGGTACTGGACCTTCGGTTTCAGCAGGTGACACTTCGATGGTTTCACCTTCAGGCCATAGCCTGCCAGGGCTTCGAACACCTCGGCCAGGTGCTTTAGGTGGTCCTCGTAGGTCTTCGAATAGACGATCACGTCGTCCAGGTAAAGGAGAACCGTCTCGAAGTTTCGGTGCCCTAGACAGCATTCCATCAGCCGCTGGAAGGTCCCTGGTGCATTGCAGAGCCCGAAAGGCATGCAGTTGAATTCGCTCAGTCCCATCGGGGTGGTGAAGGCGGTCTTCTCCTTGTCAGCCTCTGCCACAGGAACCTGCCAGTACCCGCTAGTAAGGTCCAAAGTAGAAAAGAAGTTAGCTGATTTTAGTGCGGCTAAAGACTCCTCTATTCTAGGCAGCGGATATGCGTCTTTGTGGGTGATATGGTTGATTTGTCTATAGTCCACGCACATTCTCATGGTGCCGTCTTTCTTTTTCACCAGAACCAAGGGGGCTGCCCAGGGGCTACAGCTATCTCGAATGACCCCAGCTTCTTTCATTTCTCTTAGCATGCTCTTTGCGTTCTGATAATGTGCAGGGGGTACAGGTCTGTGTCTCTCTTTTATTGGTGGGTGGCTCCCTGTGGGGATGTGGTGTTCTATCCCTTTTACTCTGCCGAAGTCTAGCGGGTGCTTACTAAAGACTCTCTCGTACTCCTGTACCACCCGGTAGACTCCTTGTTCTTGGTGCAGGGGAGTGGAGTCAGCACCCACGTGGAGTTTCTGGCACCAGTCCTCCTTTTGTTTCTGGGAGCCATTACTCTCCGCCTGAGGAGATGGAGGCAAGGGTTCCACGGCCCTGATAGCTTTGTGTTCGACCACAAACAGCTTGGCGAGTGTAGCGTACCTGGGTAAGTGTACCTCCCTCTCCCCAATGTTGAGAATGCGGATGGGCACCCTCCCATGACGGACATCAACCACCCCCGGGCTGTCAAAATGGTGGGCCTGCTGTCTGAGTACACGGGTTCTACCATGGCTTGGTAGTCTCTACCTCTCAACCCGATTGCAGTCCGACACCAGATCATCATTTCACTTTTGGGAGGCATGGAAATGGGGAATGGGTTACTCAGTCTTACGCTACCGATCTCACCACCAGACAGTTCTACCTGCTGCCGTCTCATCAGGGCTTTTATCTCCTTGTTGAGGACTCTCTGTTGGCTGGAACTAGCATTCACCGCCACCAGTTGTAAGATTACAATTACCTCTGAAAGACAATTTTCAATCACGTTAGTACCCACAGTTATTTTAGGGTGACTTTCACGACGGTCAATGTCCACAATAATCACTCCCTGTGTCGGTAGTTCAACTTTACCAATTTTAATGGTCATCTCCTTGAACCCCATCTGCGGCACGGGTAAGCCATTACTGGCGATGATGCTCAAGTTACTGTCTGGATACCGTGTGATATCAGCATCAGTCCAATACTGCTTAAAAAGTACATAAGGGATAGTGGTTACTTGTGACCCAGTATCCAGCAAGGCGCTCATGGGGATACCGTCCAGCACCACGGGTAAAACCGGGCGCCCCCCAACGTACTTATTACGCCAATTGTAAGGGCCTGGTGATCTTATGCCTGGGGGTTGGCCCTCTGCCCCAGGTTGGACCCGTTTAAATTACAGTACCTGGAAATGTGTCCGGGCTGGTTGCATCGACGGCAAATGGGCTGTCCACCCTCTGCGTAGCGGTCTGTGGGCCTCCCTCGGAACGACGGGATCCTCCTCTGTCGACGCCACGGGACATCCTCCAGACTTGAAGCCAGCTCGATGGGTCTTGACGGGTCCACTTGCAACGCCTGGACGGTCCTGGTCAACGCCGCGACGCTCCTGGTCAGCTCCTGGACTTGGTGGTGCAGGTCTTTCGACGGGGCTTGGTTCAGGGCCTGTGCATCAGCCCCCACGGGATCCATAGAGGAGGGCGCCGCCTCCTGGTGGTTGGTGAGAGCAGGGCGCCGGGGGTTTATAGCGCCACTGGTTGCAGATTCACGGAGCACCCTTATGGCCCTGTCCTTAAATTGGGCAAAGGTCAGGTCGGGGTTCTGAAAGAACATGAGGCGCAGTTGGGCCCTGTGGGCGCTAGACAGCTGACCTTCTATGAATTGTTCTGTTAGCAGCTTATCCGTTTCCTGCACACTGCCAGGGTCAGTTTGTTGAATAGCCCTCAGGGCTTCCTGCAGATTTAGGGCATAGTCTCTGATGCTGTCCTGTGCCCGCTGCTTACACCCATAGAACCTCATTTTAATTTCAGCGGAGGTACGTGTGTCAAAGGTACCCCGCAGCCGGGCCAGAATACCCTTCATAGTTCTTTTCTCCTCAGTGGGCCATGATTTTACCTCCCTCTGGGCTGCGCCAGTTAACTGCCCTGTTAATATGCTGACCTTCTGTTCCTCTGTCAGGGGGTAAACTTGGAACAAACTGTATAGCCTTTCCTTGAAGTCAGTTAGGGCATGGGGCTCCCCTGAGTATTTGGGCAGCCAGGCCGCTCCAGGGATGTAGGGCAGGGAAAAGGGCATCACCGCTGCTGCAGCTGCATTGGTGGTAGTGGGCACCTCTGTATACGACATCTTTCTCCCCCCTAGTTAAGCGTGGCCTACCTTCCGACGATCCTCTTCTGTAGGCCGCGGCTCCACTGCTGCTGCTATGGACGAGGACCTGGCGTCGCGCTCTGATGACGTCAGCGTCGCTCTCTCTCCCTTCCAGGACCTTGCGCAGCGTCGGTGCGTGGGGCGGAGCTTCGGATCTCGCGCGGTTTTGACGTCCACGCCCCTCTTCTTCCCGCACGGCGTCCTGAAGATGGCGTCTGATGGCGGGAAGCAGCTGCGGATGGCGGGAAGACGGCAGAAAATGGCGAGAAACGGTCCAAGATGGCGTCTGATGGCGGGAATCGGCTCCGGATGGCGGGAAACTTCGCCACAGGTAAGTTACAAAAGTCTTTTTCAGGCACACAGTACCCGGTGGTTGCGGGCACGAAATCCTGCCGACTACGCCAAAGCTGACTCGCCCCCTGGGCCGTGCGGCACTCGGATCCGGGCAATAGGGAGCGATGGGGGTAGTAGTGGCAACCCGGTTCCGTGGCTCAGGGTGGTCAGGCCAGTGGTAGTCCGTTATGTGCTATTGATTATGTCCGACTACGCCACCCGTGGATTTGCGGTCATTAGGAACCGCCGCTGCAGGGCAGACCGCTGGGGCTGATGATATATGCAGCTGGGATGGTGTGACTCCCCACGGGAAGAGTGCGGTCCCAGGGCAGTGTGGTGGATGGTGGGAGTGATGGTAGTGAGAGTCCCGGTGCCGATAGTGCTGGAGGAGCAAGGAGCACACAGACAACAAGTTGCAGTCCAGGGTCTTTACTAAAACAGGTAAACTGACCCATAAACAGTCCCGGCTAGGAGGGGACCTGGATGTCTGAGAGCAACGGGGAAATTGGCCCTGGTCAGGGTGAGGGTGTAGGCCTACTGTGCTTTCTGCGCTCCTTCTGGCTATCTCCTCGTTATAGGGTAACAGCCCACGTTTCCGAGCTTTCCGTGTATTCTCGCCTGTATGGCCTGCGACGTGGGTTCCTTTCTGCTCCCAGCCTTGTACGGCTTTACTGGTCCCTTCGGTTGTGGCAGGGCCTCCAGGCTTCTTAGGCCAAGGAATATACAGTCCCTTGCGAACTGGTTATCTGCTGGAGAATGTGGAATCCTCCCAGCCTCAGACACCAAAGTCTGGTAAAGTAAGTCTTTTATCTGCCAAGACAGGCTCTCTTCGCCTCTTGTCTCTGGCTTGTGGCTCTCCTCCTGCCACACTTCCTCTTAGGTGCAGTGCAACTGTCTGTCCCTGCTCTGCTCTGGGACAAGTCTCAGTGCTGAGACAGGCCATCAAGTTCTCTCAAACCCTGCCCCCAGTACCCGCTTTTATAGGGGCAGCCTGCTCCCCCTACTGGCCTGAGACAGGAGGCATTGCATGCTAATGTTCCCCTGACCAGAGAACCTCCCCCTTGCTCTCAGACACAGCTTTAATTACACTTGTGGCATCCAGGCCAGGGTGACACAACTGGAATTGAGTTTTTCAAAGAGTGAGCGGAGCTTCGCAGGGAGAAACATAACAGAGCGCAGCAACACAGTCCTCATAATTTACAACATTGTATTGGAGTGGATTTTTTGAGGACCTCATTTGAGCAACTCCATTCTAGCTGTTTCACTAGTGAGCCGTGTAGATCGGAGTGGATTTTTTGTGGACCTCATTTTAGTAACTCCATTCTAGCTGATTCACTAGTGAGCCTTCTAGATCGGAGTGGATTTTTTGAGGACCTTATTTTAGTAACTCCATTCTAGCTGATTCACTAGTGAACCATCTAGATCGGAGTGGGTATTTTGAGGATCTCCCTGGAGCCTCCAAACTGTACTGTTTGGTGCTGAGGTGACTGGAATCGAGTTTTTCAAAGAGTGAGCGGAGCTTCGCAGGGAGAAACATAACAGAGCGCAGCAACAGATTCCTCATAATTTAGAACATTGTATTGGAGTGGATTTTTTGAGGACCTCATTTTAGCAACTCCATTCTAGCTGATTCACTAGTGAGCTGACGCGCCCCCTGGGCCAGTGCTGTTTGGGGATACCCGGAGCCGGATCAGATGGGGGTTGTAGTCTCCGAGTGGCGGTGACCCGGTCCGTGCCCAGGGTGTCAAACTCAGTGTGTGGCAGTCCTTACAGATGTTGTTGGATGTTCTTTGTGTCGACTACGCCACCCGTTGATTTGCGGTCAAATGGCCGCCGCTGCAGAAGGGTCCGCTGAGGCTGGTGGTGTGTGTGCAGCTGTGGTAGTATAACCCCCAACGGGAGGGGTATGGCCTCAGGGGGTCAGATGTAGAGGATGGTGGTTGTGGAGGTGCAGTGTGGATGGTAAGAAGACTCAGAGTCGGGCTGTGCAGTTCAGGGTTTTTACTTACTGCTGTTCTTTTGGTCACTCTGGCCTTGAGTGACCACCCGAGCCGTGCTGCGTCCACCAGGTCCTGGACTCGTCCAACCCCCAAGCAATTCTGGAGCGTGATCCTGAGCTCCCTTTCTGACTTTCCTTTCTACGGCCGTTCCCACCAGGGATCCACTTATGTCCGGCTTCCTCGGGTCTCTTGTTGGTTAAACCCTTTTCTCTGGGTTCCCTGACCCTATACTCGGTGTGCCTTCTCAGTGGATTTAGTGAGGGTCGTGGCATATCCTGCCCACGACCTCCGGTTCCTGGCTAAGGTGTGCTTTGCCTCTGCCAGCTTGGGATCCGGTACCCTTGTGCCAACCCTTCACCCTTCTGGTCTGATTTTAGGTTCTTGGGGTTCCTTCTTCTTTTCCCCTCTGGGTCTTTCTTTTCTCCTCTCTCTCTCTTGGCCTTGGAGCTGGCTGAGCCTCTCTGCTCTACTCCTCTACAAAGACTGACTGTCTGACCCTGTTCTAAGATGGTTCCCACCTTATATACTCCCTCTATGTGTGAGCTCAGGTGACCAGCACCCAATGAGCTCCTATCTTTACCCAGACTGCTCCCTCTATCTGCCCCTACACTACTGGGATGTTCCACCCCCCTCCCACTCCAGCCAGGGACAGACGCTGTCGTACCTGCACATGTATCTAGTGGGAGTACAGTAATTCTGTCCCTCGGTAATGGGATGTATGTAGTGTATGCAGCTAGCTGAGCTCAGTCCCACACTCCATCCTTACCCGGGAGTGGAATACCACACCTCTGGGTTGAGGTGCAATACCCCTGTAGCAGCCGAGTCCTCAGGGTGCTACATTCCCCCCTGGTAAATCACAGCACGTCCTCGGGCTGTAAGAGAATAAAAACATCCACAAACATACAATTTTTTCATAAAACATAAACATATAAAACATCATATATATTAGCAGCAATAAACTTTTTTTTTTTTTTTTCTTGTTCCTCCGGCCACGGTGCGACTTGTGACCGGGTAAAGTGCAACAGTCTATTCTTGAAAAACAGTTTTCCTATAAAACCAGTAGGGGGCGCCTTAGAAAGCGCAACTATATACAAGGGGAAATGGTCGCTCTCAGTCCTCGGTCAGTGGGAATAGGGACACACGGGTTGCAGTTCACACTTGTCCCAACGGGGAACATCTTTAAATCAGCAACAGTTCACTGTACCCCGACGGGTAACTATATACAGTCTCTCTTTACCGTACTTTAATGACGGCGTCCTCCTGCTCCTTCTTTGTATTCTTCAGACCCGTCCGGGTCCTCTTGCTCCTCCCCACACCGCAGCTCCTCCTCCGTCAGCCGGTGTACATGGAGGGCGTAGGGTCCTTTGGCACACTTGTGCCGGGTAAAGGTGACCTCATCCCCTACATATAGGTCACGACCTCTGTGTCCCTCCGGCAGATGACTTTCTACGTCTCTGCGGGTGACAAAGACGTCGCCGGGGGTATGATGGTCTCTTATGAAACCCCAACCGTGCTGCATATGAAATTTAATCGCAGTCCCGGTGGTACGGGGACCATGAACTGCACGGGGGTCTCTCCTGGTCCGGCTCTTCTGCTCCGCGCTCCGCACCTGCATCTGTTTCTCACGGACCCGCCTCTCTCTTCGTTCTCGTTCGAAGACTGCCAACTGCTGGCGGCAGCACTCCACACGCTCCGCTGCGGCTTCCCGTGTTTCTTGAGTGAACCCCATGAGGTCTTCTCCGGTGGGGTCCCACTCGAACTGTGCTTCTTCCAGCGGGAGCGGGGTTCTCCTGACGGGCTTCGGAGCCGGAATCAGGGGCTCGCACAGGGGCCTTGCTTTTTGGAGTTCCAGTTGGTAGTACTCCTGTGGCCATATAAAAGGCTGCCCATCCGGGCACGTGTGCTGGGCAAATAGATCTTCACCCAGGTGCGGCACTCGAGATGTTGAGGGCGCGGTGATGGTAGCAGCGCCCGGGTTGACCAGGCCTTGCGACCAGGCTTGGGGCACCCTAAAGGTAAAGGGCACCGTAAGGACGGCGGCGCCCGGGGTTACTCGGCCCTGCGACCAGGCCGGTGGCTCCGCGGAGGTAGGGGGCGCTGTTGGAATTGCGGCGCCCGGGGGTACTAGACCTTGCGACCAGGCCGGTGGTGTTTCCTGCTTTGCCGCGCTCAGGGTTGAGGCGCGTGACGTCACAGGGGTCGCTGCCGCGGCTTCTGCTTGAGGCCTAGTCTGGAGCGGTGACGGTGCAGCGACGGGCACGGCAGGGGGAATTTCGGGCTCTGCGACGGGGAGCTGGGGCAGGCTCACGGTTTCTCGGGTCGGGGTAGTGACGTCCCCTTTACCTGACTCCGTCTGTTCAGCTCCCTCCTCGGCGCCGTCTCCGGCCTTCACTCCTCCTGCACCATCCTCAGAGGCGGTCTGTCTCCTCGTCTCGGGTGGCGTGCTCCGCTGACGGGTTCCGGTCTGCTGGGCCATCTCTCGGCTCCACTCCGCCAGCGTGTCTCGCTGCACCTGGGCCATCCTCCGTGCGAGGCCCTCCAGCGCGGTCTGTGCACACTCCCGGTCTCGGGGGAGCTGTGCCAGGATCTCCACCAGACCTAGTGGGGTGGTTGCTTGCAGCAGGCTCCTAACCACTGGGTCTGTGCTGCCTGACTCTCCCTCCATCTCCGGGTGTGCTTTCTCCATACTCCTCTCCAGACTTCTTGTCTCCGGGTGCGCTCTCTCCAGACTCCTCCAGGCTGCACCCATCTTCGCTCTTTTGTTCTGTCTCCGCCCACATTGAGGGTGGTCTCGGGGCAACTTGGTGATTGTCAGTTCCAGGGGCAGTTCCCTCACGCTGATGGACATCTCTAGCATCACAGTCTCTGTTGGTGGGGGCGGTTTCCGCTTTTGGCGCCATTCTTCGACCTGGCCCACGATGGGAGGTGGCCTCCTGCCACCCTCTGGCACGCCCATAATGGCGTCCGCTCTTCCAAGGCGGGAAATCTTCTGAAATGGCGGGAATCGTCTCCCAGTGGCGGGAAACTCCGTGGATGGCAGGAAAAAGCTGCAGATGGCGGGCAACCGGCGGGAAACGATCCGTGATGGCGTCCGATGGCGGGGACCCTCCGGAACCGGCGGGAGACTTCTTTTTGAGGTAAAGGTGAACTTTTCTTCAGGCACGCAGTACCCGGTTGTTGCGGGCACGTTATCCTGCCGACTACGCCAAAGTTGACGCGCCCCCTGGGCCAGTGCTGTTTGGGGATACCCGGAGCCGGATCAGATGGGGGTTGTAGTCTCCGAGTGGCGGTGACCCGGTCCGTGCCCAGGGTGTCAAACTCAGTGTGTGGCAGTCCTTACAGATGTTGTTGGATGTTCTTTGTGTCGACTACGCCACCCGTTGATTTGCGGTTAAAAGGCCGCCGCTGCAAAAGGGTCCGCTGAGGCTGGTGGTGTGTGTGCAGCTGTGGTAGTATAACCCCCAACGGGAGGGGTATGGCCTCAGGGTGTCAGATGTAGAGGATGGTGGTTGTGGAGGTGCAGTGTGGATGGTAAGAAGACTCAGAGTCGGGCTGTGCAGTTCAGGGTTTTTACTTACTGCTGTTCTTTTGGTCACTCTGGCCTTGAGTGACCAACCGAGCCGTGCTGCGTCCACCAGGTCCTGGACTCGGCCAACCCCCAAGCAATTCTGGAGCGTGATCCTGAGCTCCCTTTCTGACTTTCCTTTCTATGGCCGTTCCCACCAGGGATCCACTTATGTCCGGCTTCCTCGGGTCTCTTGTTGGTTAAACCCTTTTCTCTGGGTTCCCTGACCCTATACTCGGTGTGCCTTCTCAGTGGATTTAGTGAGGGTCGTGGCATATCCTGCCCACGACCTCCGGTCCTGGCTAAGGTGTGCTTTGCCTCTGCCAGCTTGGGATCCGGTACCCTTGTGCCAACCCTTCACCCTTCTGGTCTGATTATAGGTTCTTGGGGTTCCTTCTTCTTTTCCCCTCTGGGTCTTTCTTTTCTCCTCTCTCTCTCTTGGCCTTGGAGCTGGCTGAGCCTCTCTGCTCTACTCCTCTACAAAGACTGACTGTCTGACCCTGTTCTAAGATGGTTCCCACCTTATATACTCCCTCTATGTGTGAGCTCAGGTGACCAGCACCCAATGAGCTCCTATCTTTACCCAGACTGCTCCCCCTATCTGCCCCTACACTACTGGGATGTTCCACCCCCCTCCCACTCCAGCCAGGGACAGACGCTGTCGTACCTGCACATGTATCTGGTGGGAGTACAGTAGTTCTGTCCCTCGGAAATGGGATGTATGTAGTGTATGCAGCTAGCTGAGCTCAGTCCCACACTCCATCCTTACCCGGGAGTGGAATACCACACCTCTGGGTTGAGGTGCAATACCCCTGTAGCAGTCGAGTCCTCAGGGTGCTACAGAGCCGTATAGATCGGAGTGGATTTCTTGAGGATCTCCCTGTAGCCTCCAAACTGTACTGTTTGGTGCTGAGGTGACTGGAATCGAGTTTTTCAAAGAGTGAGCGGAGCTTCGCAGGGAGAAACATAACAGAGCGCAGCAACAGAGTCCTCATAATTTACAACATTGTATTGGAGTGGATTTGTTGAGGACCTCATTTGAGCAACTCCATTCTAGCTGATTCACTAGTGAGCCGTATAGATCGGAGTGGATTTTTTGAGGACCTCATTTGAGCAACTCCATTGTAGCTGATTCACTAGTGAGCCGTATAGATTGGAGTGGATTTTTGAGGACCTCATTTGAGCAACTCCATTCTATCTGATTCACTAGTGAGCCGTCTAGATCGGTGTGGATTTTTAGATGATCTCCCTGTAGCCTCTATTCTGTACAGTTCATTGGTGACCTGAGTAGAATGGAGTTGCTGGAGCGATGTCCTCATAGGATCAAATCCAATCTAGACGGCTCATGACTGAAACCTCCAGAATGGAGTTAATTCCAGGAGCTCCTCATAGATTCCAATCTCATGGCATAGGAATTATAAATGTATGTATGCATTGTCACTTTTTGTGACATACATAATTACACACAGCACTGATTGTTCAGTTTTGCTCAAATTTGACTTTTACTGTATTTCCACCAGTCCCAGCCACAGCAGCGACATTTCTGAAGAGTGGGCGGAGCTAGACAACATTTATGTGATCATTTCTGCCACATTTGTGATATAAATTATGATAATGTCCAGCCGCTCTTCATAATGCTGGTGCTGACCAGGACTGGTGGACAAACAAGAAAAGTAAAATTTTATCAAACATGAACAATCAGAGCTTTGTGTAAGTTTTTAAACTATGAAAAGTGATAATATAAAAAACAAACAAATTTTTTAATTTAACAAAAAAAAAGCTTTCTACCTCTCACATTTTATTAAATACTGGCATGCAAAATTTGTTTCTTCATGAATTGTGGTTGTAATCTTGTATAATGTCTGCCAAGAAATAATAAAACACCCTGCAGCAACTCCAATCTATATTTTTTTTGTTTTCTTTTACATTTTAGCCCCTTTTTGTAATACAATCTTACTATTAGCGCCATATAGTAGTTTTGGCCAACATCTTGTAGTAATGTCCCCATCATGGTTCCTATCTTGTGCTTATGTCCCCCATCATGGTACTCATCTTGTTTTATTGTCTCCCATCATGGCCATCTTGTAGAAATATCCTCCTACCTGGTCCCCTTTTTGTAGCAATCTCACCATTCGGCTCCCTATCTCACAGTAACGTGTCCCTTCCTGGTCCCCTTTTTGTAGTAATGTCTCTTTGCAGTAATGTCAAGATCCTGATCCTCATCTTCTAGTACTGTTCCCATCCTGGTCCCCTGCAGACATTAGCTGCTGGCCTGTGATTGACCCACAGTTGGCATTGGTATAGCTGAGCAAAGAGCTTGTCTGTGCACGGCGCCTGCAATATGTTCCACTGAAAAAGTGCTGACGTGCCACAATCCTCAAGGTGTATGGTGCCTGCGGCCTGCATGAAGCAGCCTCTGTGGCCAAATGTTTGAGACCCCCACTCGAGTCTATAAAGCTACAGCTGCCAATCAAGATACAGGGTGCCATGATATACTGAGGGGCTGCGATTGGCTTGATTAGTTATTCTGTGATGACAGATTCTCTTTACACCCCGAGTGATTTCAGACCAATCACCTATTCTGTGTAGAAGTGATACAGATTTACAAGACAGTGACTTGAAGGGTCAACGTGATATTTGAAATTTTTTCTCAACATTTTATTTCAGTTATATTTTCAAGCAGATCAGGGGGTGTTCATATCCTGAGCCGACCATAAGCTGTCCCCAAAAAACTCACTGTCTTCACCGAGGGGTGCGCAGTTCAGGCAAAAGAAACGTATACACAGTCCATAATATGGATATCCATGGAAAATGGAGGGCTTGTAGTGATCGATGGGTTATTGCATTGTGGGGTGGCTAGGTTCTGCTTGAAAGTATAAGGACATTCACAAATGAAAAAGATATCATACAAGGTTTACTTAAGTCTTGCAAATAAGAAAACAGGTGTACTGGTGTGATAATTCTAAAAATACAGGTGCATCTCACTAAATTAGAATATCATCAAAAAGTTAATTTATTTCAGTTCTTCAATACAAAAAGTGAAACTCATATAGAGTCATTACAGACAGAGTCATCTATTTCAAGTGTTTATTTCTGTTAATGTTGATGATTATGGCTTACAGCCAATGAAAACACAAAAGTCATTATCTCAGTAAATTAGAATAATTAACAAAAAACACCTGCAAAGGCTTCCTAAGCATTTAACAAGGTCCCTTAGTCTGTTTCAGTAGGCTCCACAATCATGGGAAAAACTGCTGGCTTGACAGATGTCCAGAAGGCAGTCACTGACACACTCCACAAGGTATCAGAGTCTGGAGGAAGAGTGGAGAGGCCACAATCCAAGCTGCTGGAGGTCTAGTGTGAAGTTTCCACAATCAGTGATGGTTTGAGGAGCCATGACATCTTCTGGTGTAGGTCCACTCTGTTTTATCAAGACCAAAGTCAGCGCAGCCGTCTACCAGGACATTTTACAGCACTTCATGCTTCCCTCTGCCGACAAGCTTTTTGGAGATGGAAATGTCATTCTCAAGCAGGACTTGACCCCTGTCCACACGGCCAAAAGTACCAGTACCTGGTTTACACACAACAGTATCACTGTGCTTGATTGGCAGAAAACTCACCTGACCATAACCCCATAGAGAATCTATTATAGAGAATCTATGGGGTATTGTCGAGAGGAAGACGAGAGACACCAGACCCAACAATGCAGACGAGCTGAAGGCTGCTATCAAAGCCATCTGGGCTTCCATAACACCTCAGCAGTGCCACAGGCTGATCGCCTCCATGCCACATTGCCGCATTGATGCAGTAATTGATGCAAAAGGATCCCAGACCAACTATTGAGGGCATTTACTGACCATACATTTCAGTAGGATAACATTTCAGATTTTAAAATAATTTTTCAAGCTGTTATAAAGTATTCTAATTTACTGAGATAATGACTTTTGTGTTTTCATTGGCTGTAAGCCATAATCATCAACATTAACAGAAATAAACACTTGAAATAGATCACTGTGTGTAATGACTCTATTAGACAACCAACAGAAGATTAGACCCCTAAAATATAACTTTTATTCGAATATGCTAAAAAGGACTCAGTAGTCACCATAACAACAAACACAAAAACAAGACAAAATGCCAGGGAACAGGGATAAGTCACACATCAGTCAGGAAGGATTACGGGCTCTATCTGTCCCTATTTTGTCCCTAAATTCTCTCCCTTCCTGACAGCGGAGGTTGGCACCCTAATTTTTGCTCCGTGGCGCCCCCGCTCAACGTTGGTGTCCCTAATATCCCTGGTAAATATCTATCTTTATATTTAAAAAACCACAATCGTGAATAAAAGATAGAGAAAAGTGAACGTACAGATTAAGAAGCCGACAATTCATCATAGATATGCATTTAAGGAGACCCAAGGGAGAGAATTTAGGGACAAAATAGGGACAGATAGAGCCCGTAATCCTTCCTGACTGATGTGTGACTTATCCCTGTTCCCTGGCATTTTGTCTTGTTTTTGTGTTTGTTGTTATGGTGACTACTGAGTCCTTTTTAGCATATTCGAATAAAAGTTATATTTTAGGGGTCTAATCTTCTGTTGGTTGTCTAGTCTTGCAATTGGGCCCCGCTTATACATCCCTTGTTCAGGTGTGTAATGACTCTATATAATATGACTTTCACTTTTTGTATTGAAGAACTGAAATAAATTAACTTTTTGATGATATTCTAATTTAGTGAGATGCACCTGTAGATAAAAGGGTTTAACTTGAATTGACGTCATAGCACAGACCTGCATCAACTCAGCTTAAACAGAACAAAACCCATAGGACCCTATTCATCATAGTTTTTACTCCAGAATTCTGTTATAAAATGCTCAATCGTATAATTTGGATGCAACTGAAGACTATGTAAAAATGTTGCAACTTTTTCCTTTCTAATGGCATTTTTATCGGTAAGTGGGCAGGGTTGTGATGACTGCTGTTTGGCAACTTCATCATGAGCAGCGGTGGTCGCTACAAATCCTCCTCCAGTAAGTGGCATAGCGCATGGAGGCGCTGTCCAGCCATCAGACGCTTCTGATGAATATGTCTCTTAATGAATCAGGAGCTGCGTCCTTCACCTCCGCCCTCTCATCAAGACATTAATCAGGTGCATAGTTCTTTAAGGTGACAATGCAGCAATTTAGCTCGAGTAGTTAATATTTTGTATGCATTTATGTACATAAATGACATAGCCGAGTGCTGGGATGGCCTATTTTTATTAGTCCTATACAGAATCCATAAATGGACGGACCGACCTGTGCTAAGCATACGTGAAAATTATTTTATCAAACATGGACATAGTCTTTCCTAAGTAACATTGGGGTCCCTGGTGGTCCTAACCTCAGCAACTTATATTTTTTCCAATATGACAGTAACAGTGTGTCCCTCCCCAGCCTGTGTTTATGTACTCTATGTAATGTAACCTGCTTTAGTGTAAGGGGTGTAAGGCTATGTGCCCACGATGCAGAAATGCTCAGTTTCCGCATCTCCCTGGCAGAAAAAACGCATGCGGATTGCACATGCGGATTGCACATGCGGATGTGAAGCGTTCTTCACTTGCATTTCCGCATGCGGGTTGACAAGCGCTTTCCAAGCGATTTTAACATCACTTGGAAAGTGCTTGACAACTTGGTCACACTATATAAATCCATGCAACCGGCATGGATTTTTATAGTGTGACCGAAAGAATGGTAAAAAATAAATCTATACTTACCTTCTGATGGCCCCCGCTGTCTTGCTTCGCTCCGTCCTGGCTGCCGGCAGCGCGCGGTACACTGAAGGACCTGCCATCATATGACTGACGTCAGCGCAGGTCCTTCAGTCCACAGCACGCTGCCGGCAAGTGAAGAAAGGGGCACCGCGAGCCATCAGAAGGCAAGAATAATATTTATTTTTTATTTTATTCTTTTTTTCACAGGTTCTATGGTACCCAGGTCCGGAAGAGAGTCTCCTGTCCTCCACACCCGGGTGCCATCCGCACATAGAAACGCATATTATCCATGTGTGCAAATGTGCGGACACAGATGATATGCGTTTCAATGCAAGTCAATGGCGGCAATTACGCTGCGTGTCCGCAAAATTAATGGACATGCTGCGGATTATCATTCCGGAAAAACACGCAGCATGTGCACAGCACGGATTATCATTGGGGAACATGGCAGGCCTTCTACCATGCATTTAAGCGTTTCTGCAGCGTTTTTGCCGGTGCTTAAATGCATCGTGGGCACACAGCCTAACAGCGTGTCCCTCCCCTGTGTTCATGGACTGTAATGTTATCAGGCCTAGGTCAACATCTCTTGTTGCATCTAGAGGGTGTGAACCCTTCCCCCATCCAGGGGCTGATCCCAGTAGACAGAACAATAGACTCATGTTTGGCCCAGTCAGTTGCGTGGGGCCTCCCGATGCTGGAGGGTCTCAGGCTGCGGCCAGATCCTCCTGGCGTGTGTGGATTGATAGAAGCCGCCACGTGGGACTGTGTTGTGTCCCTCATCTGCTGGATCCATTGAACTTATCCAAGGACTATTTCTATATTTTCCCTGGCCGGAGGCGCCCCTGGACTTGTTTCTGCTGTTATATAGCAAAAAGGAACCAAATACAGAGTATATGGCAAAGAATCAAAAAACTTTATTGTAAACAATATACAGAAAAGACATACATGATTAAAAAGGACGACACACAGACAACCAAACTGGGTGACACATATACAACATAATAATAGATGTTAAATATCTATTGGGATAAAGTACAAGAAGTGCTAGTATTCAAGTCATTTATGCACTGGTACAAAATTATGGCACATTTCATCACTATGGATATGTACCACGTGCCATATGGCCTATAGTGCCCTATGAAAGAAAGCTAAAGAAATATATTGCACTCTTACCCACATTAGATCAGCACCCAGAATAAACAAGGACCTCAATGCATGTTTCGCGTGGTATATCCTATGGATTCCTCGGGGGGGATTGTTTAATAGGACATTCCATGTCTTTTTAAATATACTTTTGGTCCGTTCCAGTCACGTGACCGCAGGCCCTAATCATCTCCTGGACCATCAGCGCATGCACGCTGAACCGCCCGAGCCAGATACGTCACGCACGGCCATCAAGGTGAACCACGCATGACAGGGAACCAGGACTCGTTGCCATGGCCACCCTCACACCGGCCACGCAGCCCCCCTGGATGCCCCTCTACCCAGCCCATGCCCCCCTCACACCAGCCACGCAGCACCCCTGGATGCCCCTCTACCTAGCCCATGCCCCCCTCACACCAGCCACGCTGCCCCCTGGAGGCCTCTACAACATTTATTCACATGGTCAGCTCTCCCCACCTCAGTCCACTCCGGATCAGCATCAGTCCTCACAGCAGAACGCTGAACACGAGCTCCTCAGCAGAGCCATAGCCAGGGCACAGGTTGTTACACAGCTCAGTACAGGAACCTCAGCCGAGTCCTGGAACTCTTTTTATTAGAAAAGTATAAAACAAACCATAAAACACACTGCACAAAGAACAAATTGCAAAACACAAACAAGTCCAAATTATAATGTCCAGTATGAATTAAAAGGCAAAAATGTCCTGCAATGTTCATGGAACATAAAACGTCATTTCCAAAAGTCCCCCCCAGCAAGGGAAGACCTTAACCCTTTTTTTCCAAAAATATCCCCTTCCAACATTCACTCCACATTCATACCTAAACCTCCAAAACAAAACAACAAACTGGCCCAGTTTTTTTTTTTTGTTCCCACTCCCAACACCCAAGGTCCCACGATAGTCTGTGGCCTCATCACACCAGGGTCCCACTAAAGTTTGTGGCCCACAAAGATACCAGGTCCTTTTGCCTTTTTTCCCATCCATTTTAGGATGTCCAAACCACCAACCCATCCACCAAAACCCCTCCCCCCCTCCCCCCTGAAACCCCCCACCCAACCTACACTAAACCCCCCCAAACACACATCATAATACACAGACATATAAAAAATAATATACGCAACTTTATAACACTACAATAAACCTAAAAAACTTAATCACATTACCATATACAACAACCATGAACCAAAATCAGACCCAAGTTCGGTGCTTGCAAGCCCTATATACGGGTTCCAATACCATAAAACAAAAAACTACACGTGAGGGTAACAGCCCACCACCGGGAACTGGAGACTACAGAGGCTCTCACCCTAATCTATCACACAGAATCCTATCCCTCTCTAATAAAGAAAAAGAAAAATCTGTCCCTACCACCCTACCAATCTTTCCCTACCTGTCCCTACCTGTCCCTCACTACCAACCTAATACTAACTACCTGTCCCTAAAGACTGTCCCTACGTGTCCCTCCCTGACCCTACACATCTATCTGACCCTACAAATAAATATAAAATATAGAAAGGGACTAAACTAACCCTATCACAGACACACATTCCCTAACTCTCCCTAGGGCACATTAAATGAGAACCCCCTCCATAGAAGGGAAGCCCTCCCTGCACCCAGCCTCTCATACTCCAGCGAGCGCACTTTTGCCAGGTCACCCAGGATGTTCCTAATCACCTCTTCCCATGGGAGGACTTTCTGCTGGGTGGACACTAAACACCGTGCGTTCCACGTGTAAAACCTAGTCACTAAGCTAACTAAGAAAACAGTGCCCCGATCTCGGCCACCAAGGGATCTGAATGCCCCATAGGCCCACTCCGCATAGGAAAGGCCTGCCAGCCTGGGCCAGCCAATGGAAGCACCCACCCTCTTGTAGACCTCTGTATTAAAAGGACACCGAAGCAGGAAGTGCTCCATGCTTTCAAGCATGCCGCCACACTCCTCGCGGGGACAATCCCGGTCATCAGAGTTCCTGTACTTCAGGTTGTCCCTCACATACAAATACAAAAAGAATAGTCGGCACTCCGTAATCCTCGTTAGTAGTAGTGGTGCACGTGGAGAGATTACAAGTAAAATGAAGAAAATCCCAGCACTCACGTGTATACAATCTGTTCATTTATTCCACATGTAGGAAAACTACAACAAGACGTTTCAGCCCCTCACAGGCTTTTTTCAATTCAATTGAAAAAAGCCTGTGAGGGGCTGAAACGTCTTGTTGTAGTTTTCCTACATGTGGAATAAATGAACAGATTGTATACACGTGAGTGCTGGGATTTTCTTCATTTTACTTGTCCCTCACATACAGTCTCCCATGGCAGCAGCGCCAAGCCAAGTCCCAAAACTTCAAGGGGATCCGCTTAGAGTTTAATAACCCGAGCCCCACCTCCAGATCCCGGCTTGGGCAATCCTTGAGGGCCAGGGGCTTCTGGAAGTGGGTCAACAGAACCCTATTGTCAAGTAACCTCTTTGACAAGGTCCTGATCTCCCACACTCCCAGACCCCACCGGCGGATCACCTTCACAACCAGGGTAGCATAAGCCGGAAGATGCCCATGAGGCGTGCGAAGGTCCTTCACCCGCCCTCCTGTCTCCCATTGCTGGAAGAAAGGCCGAAACCACCCCCTACAGGAGAACACCCACGGAGGAGCCCTCTCTAACCAGAGGTTGGCGATGTTTGCCTTAAGAAAGGTGTTTACTAGAAACACCACTGGGTTGACCATACCCAACCCTCCTAGTCTCCTCGTGCGGTACGTGACCTCCCTCTTTATTAGGTTCAGCCTATTCCCCCATAATAGTTGGAAGAACAGGCTGTAGACCCGTGTCCAAAGAGGTTCTGGCAAGATGCAGACGCTGCCCAGGTATATTAATAAAGGGAGCAAATACCCCTTGGCCAGGTTAACCCTTTCCCTCAGGGTCAAAGACCAACCCTTCCACTGATCCACCTTCTGGGCGGCAATCTTAAGTCTGCCCTCCCAGTTTTGCTGGGGATAGTCCCCCGGGCCGAAACTGATGCCTAAAATTTTTGCTGTGGCCTGAGGCCCTGGAAGGGTGTCCGGGAGATCAAAACTAGGATCTCCCCCTCCCAGCCAGAGACTCTCACACTTATCCCGGTTGATCATGGACCCAGATGCCACAGAGTAGCGCTCAACCTCAGACATGACCCAGTCTGCCTCCTCTCTCGAGGATACAAAAAGGGAAACGTCGTCGGCGTACGCCACTACCCTCAAGGTGGTCTCTGGCTCCGCCCGGTCCATCCCGACTCCCACCAACGGTCCGCGTTCCACTCTCCTTAAAAAGGGGTCGATCGCGAACACGTATAACAGTGGGCTCAGAGGACAGCCCTGGAGGACACCAGACTTCACCTCAAAAGGGGGTCCGAACGAACCGTTCACAAGCGGAAAAGTCTCTGCCCCATTGTATAATACTCTCAACCAATCAACCATTCTCCCAGGCAGACCGTACCTCAAAAGGACGGACCAGAGGTACTCATGGTTAACCCGGTCAAAGGCCTTCGCCTGGTCTAAGGACAGCAAGTACCCCTTCCAGTGACCTGCCCTGCTCTGCTCCACTGCCTCCCGGACACCGAGCACAGCACTAAAAGTACTGCGGCCTCGAACAGAGCAGTGCTGGGCCCCTGAAAGGAACCGGGGTGCAAACTTCACCAACCGATTGAAAAGCACCTTTGCCAGAACCTTTCGGTCCGTATTGAGAAGTGCTATGGGACGCCAATTCTCAATACGGGACGAGTCTTTACCCTTTGACAGAATAATCAGGGCGGACTTCCTCATTGAACCGGGCAGAAAGTCCGAGGAGAGACATTCATTAAAAACCTCAGTCATGAGGGGGACCAAAGAGTCCCTAAAAGTCCTGTAAAACTCGGATGTTAAGCCATCCGGACCGGGCGATTTTTTGGGCCGGAGCCCATCAATGGCCCGTCTCACTTCCTCTTCCCTGATTGCTTCTGCCAAAACATGAAGAGAGGGGTCATCCCCTGGCTCAGGGATGGTTTCAGCCAGGAAAGCCGACATCTCATCCCGATCTGGATTCCTCCTTCCCAAGAGGTGCGAGTAGAAGGATCTGACCACCTCCAGGATCCCTGATTTGGATCTGTTCAGGGAACCCGTACTGTCAATCAGTCCTGTTACCATCTTGCAACTCACTGACATCCTGCAGTTCCTGTAGGGGTCGGGCGAGCGGTACCTCTCGAAATCCCTCTCAAAAACTAAGGATGTGTGCCTATCATACTGGCACCCCTTCAGCAAGGCCTTCACCCTGGAGATTTCCTCACGGTCCCCTCTAGTCGAGACGAGCTGCTCGAGTTTCCTCCCCAGCTCCCGATACAGGCGGTACCTGTTCAGGCCTCTGAGGCTCGAGAGCTGACGGAAGAACCCCGCAACCCTTCTTTTGAAGATCTCCCACCACTCAGACTTACTGCTACAGAGACCCAAGAGAGGTAACTGGCTCTGAAGAAATTCCTCAAAGGATTGTCTTACATCCGCTTCTTCCAACAGGGACGAATTCAGCTTCCATAGGCCTCTCCCTATCCGGGGAGTCTCTGTAACATTCAAGGAAAATAAAATAAAACAGTGATCGGAGAATTCCACCTCAACAGCGGACACTGCAGAAGAGACGGCTTCCTCCTTTAAAAGAAACCTATCTATCCTAGACCTACAACTACCCCTATGAAAGGTGAAACCTCCGTGACCTGGGGTGTGCCGGATGTGGACATCCAGCAGGCGAGCTTCGCTTGCTATACTATTAAGAGTATTACTATCAAAATCCAGCCTTCGGTCTCCGGGGCCTCCCCTATCACGGGATCTAGTTATAGTATTAAAGTCCCCACCGAAGACCACCTGCCGGCTGGTAAAAAGATAGGGCTTGATCTTCAGGAAGAGACATTTACGGTCCCACCTTGACTGTGGACCATAGATGTTAATGAGCCGGAGCTCCTGTCCCCCCATGAAGACGTCAAGGACCAAGCACCTCCCCATTTCTACCTCGATCACCCGTCTGCATTCCACCGAAGCGGCCTTAAAAAGGACCGCTACCCCGCTATACGGCTCGGCCGCAAGAGATCAGTATGAGGGCCCGCATCTCCACTCCCTCCTTGCTTTGTAAATGGCCCCCATGTCCGTTAGTCTGGTCTCCTGCAAAAATAAAATGTCAGCCTCAACTCGGTTGAAAAAATCAAAGGCCATAAATCTGGCCGTATCTGACTTTATACTGGCGACATTAATCGACGCCAGAGTCAACGGGGTAGGTTCCGCCATCATGGGTGATTGAGTTAGAAGGCCTTCTTTTTGACCGTACCCCCCGATTTTTTCCGCTCACCTTCAGAGGAGGAGCCAGACTCTCCCCTCCTCTTCAGTGACACCGAGGTGTCCATGGTACCCGCCACCTCCTTCCCAGTACTGGGTTCCTCACCCCTGGACCCCAGGGCAGTCCCCCCCCCAGAGGAAAGTGAGCCCCCGGAGGATGGACCCCGCCGCTCCCTGAAGGCACCTCAGATGTTACCGCCGGTCCCCCGCCCCCGACCTCCGACACAGCAGAGTCATTGAGGGCATGGAACCGGTTGGAGAGGGGGATCAGAGGGGAGCCAGTGAGCCCTTCCGTAGGCACCTTAGCGGCCAGGGGGGGGGCTTTAGATGTTTTTGCCCCTTTTTTGTTCCTCCTCCTCCGACTCTTAATGGTCTTACCGTCACCTGATTTTTTAGGCTGCTCCACCACCTCCTCGTCCAGACTTTCATACTGGGAGGAATCTTCAGAAGCAGCCACCTCCTCCCTCTCCATCCTCCTGATCTCCTCGTTCACCGCCTCCTCCCCCAGGGCCTCAGGGGCTCCGGCTGCCGCTTCTGGGGTGGGGACAGACATCACCCCAGTCGCCTGAGGCTTATCCTGCCCCCTACCCCCACGGCGCCTCACCTGTTGCCACTGGTGGGCAGATGAACTGGCCTCGCCTTCCCTCACTGGCCCCTCAGCTCCTCTCCCGCCCCCACCTCCAGCTCCAGCAGAGGATGCACCGCTGGGGACCCCCCCACGGCTCTCCCCCGCCTGACCAGAGATGGTGTTAGAAACGGAGCGGGGGCAGCAGCTATACGGGTGACCTAGGTCACCACACAGATGACACCTAATGTCACCACAGGCCGCGGCAAGATGACCTACCCCACCACACAAGGCACATTTCTGCACCTTGCAGCCCGCGCTGAAGTGACGGGGATCACCGCACCTGTGGCAGGCCTTCGGTTGCCCCTGGTAGAAGATCAGGATCCTGTCTCTCCCCAGAAATGCTGAGGAAGGGATGTGGGTGACAGTACCGCCTGAGACCTTCAACCTCATCATGAAGGTCCAGCCCCCTGACCAAATGCCAAACTCGTCCCTGTTCTTTTTTGGGACGTCCGTGACCTCCCCATAGCGAGAAAGCTACGTCAAGATATCGACCCCAGAGAGTGACTCGTTATTGGTTAGAACGGTCACCCTCTTTACGCCATTTTGGCGGGACACCGCCTGCACGGCAAAGTCTCGCCAGCCGGGCTCCCCCTTCACCAGTTCAAAATTCGACCAGAAAAGCTCTAGGCCCTCCGGTCGAACAAAACTGATGTCGAAGACGGGGGTACCAAAAGGATGGATCAGGGCAAAGATGTCAGTCGCCCTGAAGTCCATCTTCAGGAGGAGCTCCACGACCCTCGCTCTTGGCGGGCACGCTTCACTGCCCCTCCACCGAAGACGGACTACATTCCTCCTGGCCACCCCCTGCCCGGCTGTCGGGAGGGACCACACTGTCTCCCCCTCCCTTTTATCTTGGAAGGCGGCCAGGCCGTGTCTATCCAGCGAAAAGGCCAGGTCCACCTCTCTTACCTCTACCTGGATCGTCCGTTCTCCCTTCTTGAGGGCCTCCAGGAAACGGCATCACAAGTCACCATCCCTGAGGTCCAGAGGTGAGGAAGCCCCCCGAGAAGACCCCGAGGCCCCGGCCACAGACACGCCAACATTCGTATCCTCAACCACAGCCACATTCATACCCACGCCATCCCCATCCATGTCAACAGTCACCCCATTTGGGCCACTCTCACTCACATGCACACTGGGGTCACAGTTTTTCATTTTTTGCAAGCATTTTTTGCCAGCAGTTTTTCCACTGCTGCCACCTGCTGGCAGCACCTTCCCTGCCGGGGGGATTTGGGAGCCAGGTGCTGAGACTTTTGCCGGTGCCCCTGCCCCAGATAAGCCCACGAGCACAGGGGACACCGACAGGCAGGCACCACCTCTGCTGTCTGTTACAGCTGTGGCACCACTGCTCCCATCAGCTGCCAACGCTAAGCCCCGCCCCTTTCCGGGTGGAGCCACGCCCGCTTGGGCGGGTTTTGTCTGCGAGGCCACGCCCCCCGCACCAGGCAGCACGGTGGGGGCCCCGGAGGCCACTCCCACCGGTGCCGTGGGTGACAGGGAGGCCACGCCCCCCGCACCAGGCAGCACAGTGGGGGCCCCAGAGGCCACTCCCACCGGTGCCGTGGATGACAGGGAGGCCACGCCCCCCAAAGCCGGCCGCGCCGGGACCCCCGAAGCCGACCGAGAACCGGGTCTACTCACAGGGGCCCCTGGACCAGCGGCACCAGCTCTCAGGGGCATAGCACCCCCTACCGTCACACCCTTTGCCACAAAAAGCCTGGCCACCCCAGCTCCGGCGGCCGGCACCAGGCTAGGCCACTCCCCCTCGGCACCCAGCGGCGGTGGAGCCCCCCGCGCTGACCCATTACCGGGCCCCTGCGCAGGGGGCCCTGACCTCACCACGGATTTTGCCAGGGGAGCAAGCCCCACCTTACTCTTATGAGCCGGCTCTGCCGGAGCCGCAGGCCCCGCGCCCTTTACCTTACCAGGTTTCTGGGTCCCTAAAAGTGATGCAGATTTTTTAGTGGATCCGTGTGTGAGGGACCCAGACACCCCAGCACACGCCGCCGGAGACGCGGCCCCGGCTGTCGGTGCACCGCCGACAGCGCAGGAGGCAGCGGCAGATGTACACGCCGCCTCCTGCACGCCAGCAGGAGCACCAGGTGCCAGGGCAGACCCCCTTTTTACAGGGGCTCCAGCAAGAGCACCACCACCAATGACACCCACCGTCGGGCCGCCCTCCGCGCCATGCTCCATATCAAACACCTCGGACCCACTGCCTCCATTACCACAAACAGAGGCAGCGCTCTGCGTGCCATGGCCTATGTTCTCCCCGCTCCCTCGCTGTGGACCCACAACAGAGTCCAAGCCGGGGTGGGTGGCGGGTGCCGCACAACGGGACAGGGGGGCCCCAGAGAGGGGGACATACACAAATTTATGTGCAATAGATGTTTTCTTTTTTTTTTTTGCATTTCTCTTCGTCCCCCTCCCGGGTGCCTCATCCTCGCAGATCTCATCCCCGAACGTAAGCTGACCAAAACGTACCGGGGACTCGATCTGCTGGATCTGCTGCATGATAAGGCAGCCCCCCTCACTGCTGCTACTCCCATCCTCCTCATCCTCCCCCTCGCTCCCGCTGCCCTCTGAAGGGCTAGAATCAGACGGGAGAGCCATCTGCTCAGGGGCTATCCCGCTATGCGATGCCTGGAGATCACTTACCAGGTCACCAGGCGGTGGGTAGGGTGCGACCTCCTCCACGCATACCTCTTCCTCCTCCTCCACTGCCTGGCCGGGGCCCTGCGACCCCTCCAGAGCCACACCGGTCACGGCTCTGAACTGGTCATCATTCCGCAGCTTCTCCATGAAGGGTCCACTGCCTGCCAATATGGTGCTCCTGCGGTCCTGCAGCTCTTGGATGGCTTGCTTGATTTTCCGGACCGCGGCGGATAGCTCAGGCTTCTTGGTGCCAGAGGCCCTCTCGGACCTCTCCTGAGCTACCCTCAACTCCCCCCAGAGGGAACTTAGCTTTTTTGCGGTGTCCTCATACTCACAGAGGTGCGCATGGACACGGGAGGCATAGGTGACGGTTGCCTCCCTCGCCACCTTGGTACCCCAATCAGGGGGCACCGCTGCAGCACCTCTGCTGGCACTCGACCTACCTCCAGAGGGAGGAGCTGCCGCGGTCGTAGCCTCGGGGGTCCTCCGGGTCTTCATGCTGGAACCCCTGCTGCCTCGGCCTGATGTTGCAGCCATAGCCTGATTGGTGTTCCTCCCACCCCCCGCCGGCTTAGACCGGGAGGTGGGAGCCGGGGGCCCAGCCCCGGAGGCCAGTCCCACTTTGAGCCTTCTTTCCTGGGAAGGGGGCAGACAAAAAGTCCCAGATGGAAAAACAAACCTCCCTTCCCAGGAGCTCTCTCCGCACATAGCTCAGTACAGGAACCTCAGCCGAGTCCTGGAGTCCTCTCCACAGTACAACTCAGGAGTAACTACAGGAGCAACTACAGGAGCTCCTCATCATCAGTCCTCCCGTCCAGCACAACGTACACACTGCTGCGGCTGCATGGCTAATATCCACTGGACTGAGAAGGCCCCGCCCCCTCCGGTGACATCATGATTCCATGAAATCACTCCTCCCCCTCAAGAAATCTACTCCAATCTAGACGCTCCCCTGTTGCTGAGGCGTGGTGACGCTGTAGCTGGGTGATTGCAGTCAGAGTAGTGGTGTTTGGCGTCTGTACTACAGGTAAGAAGATGGGACTGTACCAAGGTGATTACTACATTCAGGACAATAAGTAGCTAGATGTAGGTGTGCAGAATCCCACTCCCAATATTGTCAGGGTCTCTCACCCCCTCGTGTTGCCGGCTGTCAGGCTCCCGCACCCCCTCGTGTCATCGGCTGTCAGGCTCCCGCACCCCCTCGTGTCGTCGGCTGTCAGGCTCCCGCACCCCCTCGTGTCGTCGGCTGTCAGGCTCCCGCACCCCCTCGTGTCGTCGGCTGTCAGGGTCCCGCACCCCCTCGTGTCGTGGGCTGTCAGGCTCCCGCACCCCCTCATGTCATGGGCTGTCAGGCTCCCGCACCCCCTCGTGTCATGGGCTGTCGGGCTCCCGCACCCCCTCGTTTCGTCGGCTGTTAGGGTCCCACACCCCCTCGTGTCGTGGGCTGTCGGGCTCCCGCACCCCCTCGTGCAATGGGCTGTCAGGGTCCCGCACCCCCTCGTGTCGTCGGCTGTCAGGCTTCCGCACCCCGTCGTGTCGTGGGCTGTCAGGCTCCCGCACCCCCTTGTGTCATGGGCTGTCGGGCTCCCGCACCCCCTCGTGTCGTCGGCTGTTAGGGTCCCACACCCCCTCGTGTCGTGGGCTGTCGGGCTCCCGCACCCCCTCGTGCAATGGGCTGTCAGGGTCCCGCACCCCCTCGTGTCGTGGGCTGTCAGGCTTCCGCACCCCGTCGTGTCGTGGGCTGTCGGGCTCCCGCACCCCCTCGTGCCATGGGCTGTCAGGCTCCCGCACCCCCTCGTGTCGTGGGCTGTCAGGCTCCCGCACTCTCCCCTTGTCGTTGTCTGTGGAGAAGATTAATACATATTTTAATTTTTCAGATTTTCTCTTATAAAACAAGATCCCTGAGCTTCTGCCTTTGACCGAAAAAATGGCGTCTGACAAGTCGCTGCTGTCTGCAGAAATGAACACAAGCATGGAGGAAGCGCTGTATGAACAGATGCTGATGAAGGTGCGAAAGATGAATTGGAGAGGCCAGCAATCACCGGGTGAATGTCTCCTCCGTCAGCCGCCGGGGGCGCTGCAGTCTCCAACATTTACCTAATGTGTATTGTTGGCTTTAGACCCCTCATAGTTGTACTATTTTGGGGCAGGAAAAATCAGTTTGCAGAACCATCCTGTTCATGTTACTCACTGATTCTCACTTGTTGCCTCATTTCAGGCCAAACAGGAGATACAGAGCAGAATACCGAACTTACCAGAAAGCAGACAGATCAGACCCCAGCCAGGTGAGATGGGCGTCCTCTGATTATTATCCAGATTACTTTGTGCATATTATGTGACAGATACCACAGTGGGGCAGTGGGGTCTTATTGACTACAACGGTCACATGATGCAACCAATGTGGGGGTCACATTGTTTTTTCTTATGCAGTTGATTACATGTAAATGCTGCTTGGCTTTTGCCGATTTTATTGTGTTTTTGTTCACTTTTTGTTTTTATTTTTGTGTTAGGTTTCTGCATTAAAACTCGCACATCCAAAAATACCGAAATCTTTATTAACATCTGCAAGTCGAACCAGATCCCAGCGCCCCCGGACCTGATGGAGCAGGAGTTAGTCAGCATCCTGGAATCTGATGATCTCTCCGGCTATCGAGTCCCCATGAGCCTTGGAGAGCCCCACGTTGAAGTTGATAATAGTACGTTTTTTTGTTTTTTTTTATTTAATACAGCGCGTCTCTTTTTAAAGGGGTAGTCCAGAGATATCCTTAAAGGGGTTAAAATAGCAAGTATTACAACTTACTAATCCTCAATGGTCGAAGGTGCCATCTCCACAGGTTCTGGTAGGTCCACTTCAGTTTGACATCTTGTTGTTGACTTTTGAACTTTTTTGGTTTAGATTTGGGACTTAAAGGGATTGTCCACTACTTGGATTCCCCTTTAAGAACTTATACCACTTATTCATAGCAGCCCTACTAAGGTCAGTGGGTGAGTCGGCACCGCAAAGTATCTAAGTCCTGGTGCACTTTGTCCTACAGGTGGAGGCGGCTGCACGGCATACGACATAGTGATTAATGGCACCTTCTTTGAGAAAATTAAGGTAACTGCAATTGCTTATTCTGACATACGAGCTGTCTGCTCTCCTTTGTGTCAGCTCCTTACTTTGTATTTTTTTTTATTAGAATAATGAGCTTTTCAGGGAATTTTTTATCACCGTGGCCATGGATGGACAAGAGAACAAGTACGAAATGGAGCTGTCAAGAGGTAACGACCACATCACTGATATTTTCCTTGATTTTTCCATCGACCACACAAGGACTTGTTCCTTCATGGAGCAAGTTTACCATATAATATATTGAAAATGTTTATGTACCAACCTGTTGTATGGCACCGTATCAAATGCCTTTGAAAAGTCCAGATAGACAACACCAACTAAGTTTCCCTGGTCCAACCTAGAACTTACCTCCCATAGAATCTTTTCAGATTAGTTTGCAGGACAGATCCCTCATAATCATATGTATAGGTTATTCTTATTGAGGTGCTCCAGGTTAGTATCTCTTAGAAAACCCACAAAGATGTTGCCCACAGTACAAGTTAAACTTACCGGCCTATAAATTCCAGGCTCACATGTTATCCCCTTCTTGAATATTGGTACCACATTTGCTATGTGGGTGTAACGCTGGTGGATATAGACCCACTGCCCCACAGGAGGGTTGTGACTAGGTGTCTACTGGGTCTCCACTAGAACCTCTGGTGGTGAGGATAGACTGGGCTGCCGGTAGACACCAGGTACCACTTCAGGGCAGTCCCCCGGACTGCAGCAGCATTCCGGAGGTACCAGGGTACCAAATACAGGAGAGCTAAGATAAAGACTAGGTCAGACAGTCTGAGATCGGGGCAGGCAGCACAGGTTCAGGATAGAGAAAAATGGCAAGGGGTACAGGGGTTTTTGATACCAGAAAACTCTTTTAACGCTTGCAACCTCTGTTTCTTGACTGCAACTCAAACAGTCGAATCAGTCAGTAAGAATTTAGGGCACTTCCATTGTGATATTTTGCATCAGCATTTGTTAGCAGACGCCAGGAATGGATCCAAAACAGAAGAGGTGAAAGTGTTTCAGTTACTATTTTTCACTGTGTTTGTTCCCCTCTGGTTTTCAGCTTACAAATACTGATGTAAATTAGTGCCAAAAATACTCACTGTGTGAATGAGGCGAGGAAGCTGCTTGTAATACTGTAATAGAAGTCCTTATTCTGAGGATGAGTGCTGTAATTCTTGTCTTCTCTGCTCCATCAAACTCCCCAGAGCAGGGGCAACCCCTGGGGCAAAACTGCTGGCGGCAGATGTCCAGACGTATGACTCAGTGATGTTTGATGGACCCCAAATCCCAAACAAAATGAATCAGACACATACAAAATAAATACACAAAGCATTGCAATTAGGTGTCAAACGTTCTCAACTTTATTTAAATTTACATGACACCGAAAATGGCACAACCCTCGACTCACGAAGAGTCACCCTCCAGCGCTCAGGAGAGGAAAACCCCCTGTGGAGGAAACCTCTAGAGAACCATGGCTGGAGGGCTGCGCTTCCCTTGCGCTTAGAGAGTTAGTGCCGATATATGACGGAGTTTTAGAATTTGTACATATTTACAGAGAACGACATAACAAATATAGACTATAATTGTGATAAACTGGATGTGGGAGAGATCTGGCTGCGATATCTGTCACCACATTTATTGCTGGAACGAATTTAGTTGATCTGATTTCCCAGGTGGATCTACCACTTCTCCCTTACAGATCCAGCTCCGTCTCTCAAGAAGTTGGGTACTTGGTTAAAGGGGTTGCTCATTATGGATAACCCCTAATAGGATGAGTATCCCCTTCCCCTCCCAATTTATCACCCATTAAAGTCAAGGATCCATCCATGAACTCCCAAAGAAGAGCAGCTCTTTGTACATAGTAACAGAAGGGGATCCTGTTTTGGGGACCCCCCCTCTGTTACCTTCCCATGCCCCCGGGGTGTCTAAGAAGACAACCCCTTTCCCTGCTAGAACCTCCAAATTACACCAACGTTGGCACATTACGTGGGGTGGTCAAGCTCAAGGTCCTCAGGCGCATCATCAGTAATGGCGCTGATCGTGGCAGCGCGGCATTCTTTTATGGAATCTTCTTTATGACACTTGTTTATGCCCTCACAATAGTTGTCATGGTTACTACAAAGGCTATTACTGATGCAGGATCCAAGTATTAACCCTTTCATCATTGGTAATTCACTTTCATTATGGAGGCAACTAACTGCACTTGTTACCAAGCAGAAGTCTTATCATTACGGCTTCCCTTAGGCACCATAAGAAATACAGATTATAGAACATGCGTACAAGTGTTTCAGGAGTGTTTTGCACTTTTTAGATCCACAGATTGGGCTTATAACTAGCACTGTACAAAGCCAAAAATTAAGAGGAAATTACTTGTAAAATAATATTATAGGGAATTGCATTTCAAGCATTTTCCTAATGTGCATTCTACATACTTGCATAGTTGCATAGGTTGAAAAAGTTTGAACTTTAATGTCCTAGGTCTACCTCCAAAGTTATACATTTTCTATTACTAGATTATTTATAACCCACAATGTCATGTTTTGTTAAAAAAGTATCCAGCCCTTCTATAAATGCTGTTATACTATCTGCCATTACTATATCTTGTGGTTGGCATTCCACAGTCTGACTGCTCTATCTGTAAAGAATCCTTTCCTATTAAGTTGCCAGATTCGCCTCACCTCCGCTTGTTATGAATGTTCCTGGTGCTTTGTAAGGTCCTGGAAAGTGATAAGTCATGTGCCAGTACTATGCATTGACCACATATGTATTTATACATATAAATGTCTATTTATGAAGGAGATGATAATTACCCTTCATAGAGGTGTTATGATCATTCATAAATTGCTTTCATAGGTTTGATCTCCAGGATTAGGAGAGATTTGGGGTGTAAACTTAATAAACAATGAGTAAAACATCAAAGCAAACGAAAAAGGGTTTGTGACCCAAACTGGTAGGTGAGACCGGCTAGCCCCATATTATACGAGGTCACAACCAGGTTTCGCCTGAGGAGGGCAGCACTAATGAGTCCTCAGGAGCGCATAACCCTGAAATATGCAGCGATTCTACACTACCCATTATAAAAGGGTAATATGCTACTTACTACCATATTTTAGCTAAGATACAAGGCATACTTGTAAGGAGAGATGAAAAAGGTGATGGGGAACAACATATAAATATACTGAGGAACGCTATACACTAGTGGCCAAAATTGAGTCAACACCCCCAAGATTTACGAATTTTTAGCATTTTGCCAATACAAATACAAATTTCATGAATGTTTTTGATTTCACAGTAAAGTTTTTAAGTAGAAATAAAATCTCATATAGAAACACAATATTAGCAGGAAATTTGTTCATTTGTCAACAAATTGGACACTATTGTCACTCAGATGACTGTGGGAGAAAAGCCATTTATTTGTCCTATTTTCATATCTAACACTAAATGTTATTACTCAGTTGGACAGCCCTTGGCCTTGATGACTGCCTGGCATCTACTTGGCATGCTATCTACCAGTTTGTGTAAATCAGATGGTGTGATGATATGAAGCCATGATTTGATGATGGCTGCAATGAGTTCCTGCTTGTGTGAAGCCCGCTGTTTTGACACCTCTCTTTTGAGGCGAGCCCAGAGATTCTCAATAGGATTGAGATCTGGGCTGTTTCCTGGCCAATTCAATAGCTGGACATTTTTGTCCTTGAACCAAGAGAGACATTTTTTAGCTGTATGGCATGGGGCTCCATCTTGCTGAAAAATAAACGGTGTCCCTTCACTAAATACATCATGTGCCGAAGGAATGAGTTTAGGCTGAAGGACTTCCTTGATGTCCTTTTCAGCATTAACTGTTCCTTCAATTACCTGCAGCCTACCACCTGCATCTCTGGACACGCAGCCCCCTACCATAACACTCAGAGGATGCTTCATGGTGGGTACTGTACCCTCTGACAACCAGTCCTCTCCAGGTCGTCGTCGAACGTAGCAGACACCGTCGCTGCCAAACATGGGTAGGCGTGTCTCATCGCTCCATATAACATTTCTCCATTGTTCAGTGGTCCATTTACAATGTTCTTTGGCCCACTGCAGACGTTTCTGACGCTGTGAGGCATTCAAAAATGGCTTTTACCTGGTATTCTGGCTCTTAACTCCGCTTTTACCAATCGTCGTCGAATCGTCCGATCGGACACTGTCAAGGGAAGAACATTTCTGCACAAAAAACGTGTCGCTCGGCAGGAAAATCCCCTTGATATTGCGTTTTTTGAGATTTTTTTTCCCCGTTCTTTAGAAACGCTGCAAAAATACTGAAACAATAAACATGAAACTGCTTCAAATCTGCAAGGATTCACTATTCCTGCTTTTCCTGGTACTATCAAACATAGCATTTTTGGGAACTTGGAGCTCTATATTACAAATATGTCCGTCCGTCCAGTTGAAAGAAATTAACATTTTCCTGGAGGGAAGTTTATATTTTACATTATGTCAGTTTTTGTCTATCGATGATAAAGTGCAGTTTGCAGCAATTTTTATTGTGACATATACCCAAATCATTCACGAAAATATTTCACATTCAACGCGCGTCGGACGGGCCTGCGTGCTCTCACATGCCAGGGCTGAGTTTCAGTTCCAGTCCGACCCTGTTAATCATCTATAGTTTCCCTTCAGAGTGGAAAATGCTGAAAAATCAGAAGTTCCTGGGATCCATTTTTGAACAGAATATCAGAACCAAATCAAAACCGATGATTCAGGGAATGGACACAATGTCCCAACTCTAAGGTACAAGTCTATGGCATACAGACTGTAAAAGACGACAGAGTAGGCTGCTGTTGAGCATCGGCGGCTTCTCTGATGTTCCTCGCTCATCTATGCAGTACATGGTCGGCCATTCAATTGATTGGATGTCTTATAATACCACATTTCCCCTAGGGACACAAAGTATGAAGAGCTCCACTCCTCCTGGTGATAGGTTATACCCAACAGATGGGGCAGCGCCACTCCTCGTGGTGATGGGTTACACCCAACAGATGGGGGAGCGCCACTCCTTGTGCTGATAGGTTATACCCAACAGATGGGGGAGCGCCACTCCTCGTGGTGATGGGTTATACCCAACAGATGGGGGAGCGCCACTCCTCGTGCTGATGGGTTACACCCAACAGATGGGGGAGCGCCACTCCTCGTGCTGATGGGTTACACCCAACAGATGGGGGAGCGCCACTCCTCGTGCTGATGGGTTACACCCAACAGATGGGGGAGCGCCACTCCTTGAGGTGATAGGTTATACCCAACAGATGGGGGAGCACCACTCCTCGTGTTGATGGGTTATACCCAACAGATGGGGGAAGTTACAGAATGGCTTGTTATGGTGCAAGAACATTGTGGACATTGTTTTTTTTTTTTTTTTTTTAACTATTTTGCCTTTATGTTCTTTATTTTTTTCCTACAGACCCTCCCAGCTAACTCCAAGCAAGTCCCTCATCTCAGAAGTTGAAAGGTTTGGGTTACTTTGAGGTTTAATGCATGCATTTACTTTTTTTAGAATCCCATCTTACAAAAGATATAGGATATCCAACTTCTTGGACTCCAAGAATAAGGGGGCTGCAGCCTGGAAGTAACCCCGCTGCCCTTTTTAAAGAATATGCTGGAGTGGGGCAGCTACCCGGATATTCACTGTGCAGGAGAACTGCAGCTAAGCCCATTCACTTTTCTGGATCTATGCTGTCGTTCCGCTGCACAGTGGAGGCCATGATGCCAATGTGCAGGGAATGACTGTGAAAGGGGCTGTTCCTCATTACAAGCATCAGTGCCACTTTATTATATTAGAGATTGACCCCAACAGATCATAAATTGATGGTGTACCCTTTAATATACTGCTTCCTTCCTTTTTTTATCAGTTCACCCGTGAAACCAGATTACATGATTGTGGCGGAACCTCCTGTAGGACACCCAAGTTTTCTGGTGGCTGAAATCTCTTTACCTAAAGTGGTGAGACCCTCAGATGTGGTTTAGGATTGTGATCTTTTTGCATTTCATGTGATTTCCAATAGTCTTCCCTTATTAAAAGTCTGTGCCAACCTCGTGCTACCAGTCCTCCTCTGCCAACTTTTATCATCACAGCTTTGATGTGTCCACAGTAGCCAATTGCTGGCAGTTGTGACACATTTGCTGGATGATGATGATATAATTTTTTTTTCATACCATGGTGGGTTGTTTGCAAGCTGTTGGAATGGGAAAGAATGACTCTGTCACCAGAGAACGACTGTTCAAACCAAGCACAGACGCCCGGTGCTTCACAGCGGGACCAGTCATTTATATAAACCTTCCCCCCTGCATGTTTCCCCTCCATCTCCACCATCACCTCTTCTTTGACAGTTCTGGCTTCATAGATCCAGAGAGGAGATAGAGGGAAAACAAGCTGGTGGGAAGATGTATATATTATACTAGATGGTGGCCCGATTCTAATGCATCGGGTATTCTAGAATAGGTATGCGGCCGACCGGGCGCAATGAGCAGAGCTGTGTTTAAATTTTGCGCCAAAATCGCTGATTGGTCACGGTTGCCGGCCTCGACCAATCAGCAAAGCGGTGTTAAAATTTGGCGCCTAAATCGCAGATTGGTCACGGCCGGCGGTCACGACTAATCAGCAGAGCGGGGTTTAAATTTGGCGCCAATAATGCTGATTGGTCGCGGCCAGCGAACGTGACCAATCAGCAGAGCGGTATTTAAATTTGGCACCAATAATGGTGATTGGTCGCTGCCGTGACCAATCAGCAGAGCTGTGTTTAAATTTGGCACTAATAATGCTGATTATTCACGACCGGTAACCGCGACCAATCAGCAGAGCGGTGTTTAAATTTGGCGCCAATTTCTCTGCTTGGTCGCGGCTGGCCACTGCAACCAATCAGCGAAACGGTGTTTAAATTTGGCGCCAATATGGCTGATTGGTCACGGCCGCTGGTTGCGACTAATTAGCAGAGCGAGATTTAAATTTGGCGCCAATACTGCTGATTGTAAGAAAGAAGAAAAAAGACTCAGGATATACAACCATGCACACCCAATATTAGAAAAATGAAAAAATCTTTATTACATGATTACAGACTGACAACACAGAAAAATAAAAACAATTAAAACAGACAAAGCATAGCAATATTCATAGGGGAGGAATAATGTAGTGTTCCAAAGTAATAAATCCCCCTAAAGCCACAGGTATCATTTAATATGATATATTTACCATCTCATAATACAATAAGGCTTATTGACCAAGCTATGTCACCCTAATAAAGGGTGGCACAGTACTACTAGACCAAATATGGATAATAAACCACGTATTCCCAAATAATCGGACCATACATAATAATAAATAGATCAAAGAATAGAGGAATGAGTGGAAGTAATAGTCTGCTTAAACTAGGGGCCCTTGTAATATCAGCGTATATCAACACATATCATCCCACCTGGTATACAATATGGGATCATGAATGAAGGCCCTATATATAACCAAGCAGACACTCTAAAGTGGTCAAAGAAAAAGGTCAAAAATAATAAAGTGACATAGTTACCTGTTGGCACCAGAAACCCTACGCGTTACGCTGCTAGACCGCAGCTTCGTCAGGGGTATGTTGTCAGTGGACACATGTGTATATTAAATAGTCTATCCAATTTAGTGTGATTCCCTTCAGGTGAAAATGAATACCCTCACTAAGTCTCTCCAGTATCGTGGCGGATCGAGCGGTCATTTCCTGTTTCCACAGCGTGCGGCCCACGTGCTATGGTATGACACAACCGGAATTGAATAAGACGTCATATCCGGTCGGCGAAGCGCCGCCCCTTCCTATCACTCATGCGTTCCACCCAGACGCCATGGTGGAACGCAACCGGAACTAGACAGGAAACATCATATCCGGTTCTAGGAGCCGCCCCCATTGGGATCGCACGGAACATGGTCCCACAGCCACAAAAGAGAAGACAAAAAACGAGGTGCAAAAAACATAAATAAATGTAAATAAACACCCCCGGAAGTAGCGCGTCCGCTACAAAAAATACACCGGTACAGAGACAAGAGGGCTAGCCCTAATCAAGAAAAATGCCTGACTAGGCCAAGAACAAGATGAAAGATGTAATTAGGATCAGAAAGTCACCAAATGTGCATAAGAGTGTGACCAATCATGACAATACAAACATAGACATAAGACAAACCAACCACAAATGAACATAAGACAGACAACAATCATATACAGATTGTGGGCCATTACAAGGTGGCTGATAAAGTCTAATGACAATACATATAGTATGCATATAGATGTAAAGGCAAGGCATTTGCAATGATGACCAGAGATTAACTTGTTGTAAAATTAAAATTAAAATTGAGGAGATGCACAAGCCAGTCACACGAGAGGAGATAACCGGAAAAATGGAAGAGAAAAAGAAAGGAAATGGAAAGGAAAAAAAAAAAAAAAAAAAAAAAAAAAAAAAAAAGGAGGGAACCAGAGGACCCTCAATCCAAAACAGGACTCTAACACAAAGGATACCATGGGAATTTAAGCCAAGTAACCAGTAAATGAAAAGTCCTCATTTATACCCCTAGGGGCCACTGTATCAAGAACAAAAATCCACCTTGATTCAGATCTCAATAGATCCTTAGTGTGATCCGGGTTACGTAAATTAGGCCTCATTTTTTGAAGACCCGTAACTCGCATTTTATTAGGGCTACCAGAATGGCATTGGAAAAAGTGCAGGGCCACTGATGAGATGGCTCTGCCCTTTTTCAAATCCTTTTCAGCAAGATGGATGTTGGAGACATGTTGCTGTACCCGTCTACGAAGTTCCTGCGACGTTTGGCCTACATAAACCTTCGGACAGGGACAGGTCAATGCATATACAACATTTGTCGACCTGCAACTGATAAAGTCCCTCAAAGGATATTGATGGTTGTCAGTCGGATTAGTGAAGATTTTTCCAGATGAGAAGAATGGACAAGCAGAACAGTCGCCACAAGGGAATGAACCCTTAAATTTACTACCGCCCGAAGTACTACAGGTGGGGCGTGTATAATGGCTATGCATAAGTTTATCTCTTAAATTAGGGGCGCGTCTAGCCGTCAACAACGGTCTCTCTGGTACAATGCTAGAAAGACGACTATCCGTTTTAAGTATATTCCAATGTTTCCGAAACAGACTACCCACTTCATTCCATTGATTATTGAACCTAGTAAAAAATCTAATCTGTGTATCCTCCATATTAACACGCGATTGTAGCAACATCTCCCGTGGCTTGACCAGAACCTTCTGATGAGCCTTGGAGATTACCGCTTTAGGATATCCACGTTCCCGAAAGCGTGAGGTTAAATTTCTGGCCTCGGTTTTGTAGTCCTCCTGTGTTGTACAGTTCCTTTTGGCCCTTGAGAACTGTCCCACCGGTATGCTGTCTCTCAAGTTTCTAGGATGAAAACTTTGATAGTGTAGGAGACTATTAGTAGCAGTAGATTTCCTATGTAATTTCGATACAAGTGAGTCACCCACTTTCCTGATCTCCAAATCCAAGAAGTTAACTGCAGAGGAAGATATACAGTGGGTAAGATGAATATTAAAATCATTTACGTTCAGCCTATCAATGAATGCAAGTGCCTCAGTTTCCGTGCCCGTCCAGATAATCAGAATGTCATCTATAAAGCGTAACCATTTAAAGACCCCCCGGTTGTATGCCTGTGAGGGGTACACGTGTGTGTCCTCCCACCAACCCAAGAAAAGGTTGGCAAAGGAGGGCGCACAACGCGCCCCCATGGCGGTCCCAGAGATTTGTCGGTAGAAGATATGATCAAACACAAAATAATTGTGAGTAAGAATGAAGTTCAAGAGGTCCACAATAAAAGAGTCATGTAAACGATTACCTCCACTTGTAGCATTCAGGAAATAAAGAACTGCCGCTATGCCATCTTTATGGGCTATATTTGAATATAGCGATTCAACGTCAACAGTGATGAGTAAAAAGTGGTCAGGTAAACAAAGAGAGGTAAGAGTCCGTATCAGATGAGATGAGTCCCTGAGATAAGAGGGTAAACTGGTAACGAGGGGCTGCAAGAAAAAATCTATGTAAATACATGCCTTCTCACAAATACTTCCTATACCTGACACAATAGGTCGACCCGGTGGACATTCCAGATTTTTGTGGACTTTGGGCAAAATATAGAAAGTGGGTATGGAGGGTTTCCTCACTATCATAAATTCCCTCTCTTGTTTATTAATAGTTCCCATAGAAAAAGCCTTCAAGAGTAGTCGTTCGAGCTTAGCCGAGAAGACCTGTGTGGGGTCCGAAGGAAGTCTCAAATAAAATCTGGTGTTATTAAGCTGTCTATGTACTTCAGCAGTGTACATACCACGAGGCCATAAGACGATATTGCCCCCCTTGTCTGCTTCCTTTATCAGGAATTCCTGGTTTTTCTGCAGACAGAGGAGGGCACGTCTCTCCATAGTGTTTAAATTTTGATGAGATATTTTATTAACAGGTAATCTCCTAATCTCATCTTTCATAACCTCAAAAAATGTAGAAACTGCTGGAACCAAAGACAAAGATGGTAAAATGTGAGATGGTGATCGATGCGGAAACTTTTTCCTACCTTGATAAGATTGATTGTCCTCAAGAAGTTCAAGTAAGTCTCGAAAGACCTGTTTGTCAGTGGGGGAGGAGAGGTCTGAGAATAAATCAGATTTAGTATAGATGACCTTAAGAATAATTCTCCTACAAAAAAGATATAAGTCTTTTAGCAAGATAAATTTATCAACCGGTACCATGGGAGAGAAAGAAAGACCCTTCTGTAATACAGACCTTTCAACATCATTTAATGTATAAGAAGAAAGGTTGATAATCTGAAGTTGATCAGAATTTTGACTTAGAATCTGTTTCTCTTCTTGTATGTCCTGGTGGCCATGGTCCTCACAGAATGTGATCCTGTTTTTTTGCTGCCGTTGCTTATGTTTCCCCCGTCTCGTCCGCCGTCGGTGTCGCTCGTGTCTGGGCTTAAAAAATGATCACTATGGCCTATACTTGACAAAGAACCTCCTTCCATGTATTTGACAGATGAAGGTTTGCGCAAATTACCCCTATGTTTCCATTTATAGGCTTGATTCCTATCATAATCGGCTTTATCCCTATTTAACTTGGCTCTTTTTCTCTCCATGGTATCCTTATCAAAACGATCAATGGTGTCCCTCAATTTGGTTTGAAAGGGCACTATAAATTTGTTATAATCATATTTGGACATCTGAGTTTCCAATGATTTAATACGAATTTTCAATGTCTGAAAGAGATCCCTGTCATGTTGGATTAACATATTGACTAGGACATTGGAACACTGTAATAGACCTGATTCCCACGTGGCCTTAAATTCTGGGGTGGGTTCCCAGGCTGGAAATATCTGGACTCTCAGTCCACGTGGATAGATAGAGAGTCTTTGATATTCCTCAAGGCTAGATATATTCCACCAAACTCGTGTGACTGACTTGTGCAGATCCGTCAAATCCCGTGCGAGACGATTGAAATCATTGTCCTCCGCCAATGTGGGGGAAGGAAAGGCAGTGAAGCTCTGTTTGCTCCAAGCCGCTTCCCTGGCCTCAAAATCAAACGCCATTATCCTTAAAAGGAAAGGGGAATCACAGTCAATAAGACAATAATAATAAACAACAAAAAATATATATATAATAGTATATAATAGATGGCAAAATACCAATGTTGTATTTGCGTGCAACCACCCGAGAAACGTCAGAAAACTGACCAAAACTATGTATCCTTAACAAGAAGGTGGGCACTGCTATAAAATAATAAATGTTATGGGGTGCTATAGTAACCTGATATTATTACATAATGTAAGAAAGAAGAAAAAAGACTCAGGATATACAACCATGCACACCCAATATTAGAAAAATGAAAAAATCTTTATTACATGATTACAGACTGACAACACAGAAAAATAAAAACAATTAAAACAGACAAAGCATAGCAATATTCATAGGGGAGGAATAATGTAGTGTTCCAAAGTAATAAATCCCCCTAAAGCCACAGGTATCATTTAATATGATATATTTACCATCTCATAATACAATAAGGCTTATTGACCAAGCTATGTCACCCTAATAAAGGGTGGCACAGTACTACTAGACCAAATATGGATAATAAACCACGTATTCCCAAATAATCGGACCATACATAATAATAAATAGATCAAAGAATAGAGGAATGAGTGGAAGTAATAGTCTGCTTAAACTAGGGGCCCTTGTAATATCAGCGTATATCAACACATATCATCCCACCTGGTATACAATATGGGATCATGAATGAAGGCCCTATATATAACCAAGCAGACACTCTAAAGTGGTCAAAGAAAAAGGTCAAAAATAATAAAGTGACATAGTTACCTGTTGGCACCAGAAACCCTACGCGTTACGCTGCTAGACCGCAGCTTCGTCAGGGGTATGTTGTCAGTGGACACATGTGTATATTAAATAGTCTATCCAATTTAGTGTGATTCCCTTCAGGTGAAAATGAATACCCTCACTAAGTCTCTCCAGTATCGTGGCGGATCGAGCGGTCATTTCCTGTTTCCACAGCGTGCGGCCCACGTGCTATGGTATGACACAACCGGAATTGAATAAGACGTCATATCCGGTCGGCGAAGCGCCGCCCCTTCCTATCACTCATGCGTTCCACCCAGACGCCATGGTGGAACGCAACCGGAACTAGACAGGAAACATCATATCCGGTTCTAGGAGCCGCCCCCATTGGGATCGCACGGAACATGGTCCCACAGCCACAAAAGAGAAGACAAAAAACGAGGCGCAAAAAACATAAATAAATGTAAATAAACACCCCCGGAAGTAGCGCATCCGCTACAAAAAATACACCGGTACAGAGACAAGAGGGCTAGCCCTAATCAAGAAAAATGCCTGACTAGGCCAAGAACAAGATGAAAGATGTAATTAGGATCAGAAAGTCACCAAATGTGCATAAGAGTGTGACCAATCATGACAATACAAACATAGACATAAGACAAACCAACCACAAATGAACATAAGACAGACAACAATCATATACAGATTGTGGGCCATTACAAGGTGGCTGATAAAGTCTAATGACAATACATATAGTATGCATATAGATGTAAAGGCAAGGCATTTGCAATGATGACCAGAGATTAACTTGTTGTAAAATTAAAATTAAAATTGAGGAGATGCACAAGCCAGTCACACGAGAGGAGATAACCGGAAAAATGGAAGAGAAAAAGAAAGGAAATGGAAAGGAAAAAAAAAAAAAAAAAAAAAAAAAAAAAAAAAAGAAGGAGGGAACCAGAGGACCCTCAATCCAAAACAGGACTCTAACACAAAGGATACCATGGGAATTTAAGCCAAGTAACCAGTAAATGAAAAGTCCTCATTTATACCCCTAGGGGCCACTGTATCAAGAACAAAAATCCACCTTGATACTGGAGAGACTTAGTGAGGGTATTCATTTTCACCTGAAGGGAATCACACTAAATTGGATAGACTATTTAATATACACATGTGTCCACTGACAACATACCCCTGACGAAGCTGCGGTCTAGCAGCGTAACGCGTAGGGTTTCTGGTGCCAACAGGTAACTATGTCACTTTATTATTTTTGACCTTTTTCTTTGACCACTTTAGAGTGTCTGCTTGGTTATATATAGGGCCTTCATTCATGATCCCATATTGTATACCAGGTGGGATGATATGTGTTGATATACGCTGATATTACAAGGGCCCCTAGTTTAAGCAGACTATTACTTCCACTCATTCCTCTATTCTTTGATCTATTTATTATTATGTATGGTCCGATTATTTGGGAATACGTGGTTTATTATCCATATTTGGTCTAGTAGTACTGTGCCACCCTTTATTAGGGTGACATAGCTTGGTCAATAAGCCTTATTGTATTATGAGATGGTAAATATATCATATTAAATGATACCTGTGGCTTTAGGGGGATTTATTACTTTGGAACACTACATTATTCCTCCCCTATGAATATTGCTATGCTTTGTCTGTTTTAATTGTTTTTATTTTTCTGTGTTGTCAGTCTGTAATCATGTAATAAAGATTTTTTCATTTTTCTAATATTGGGTGTGCATGGTTGTATATCCTGAGTCTTTTTTCTTCTTTCTTACATTATGTAATAATATCAGGTTACTATAGCACCCCATAACATTTATTATTTTATAGCAGTGCCCACCTTCTTGTTAAGAATACTGCTGATTGGTCGCGGCCGGCGACCGCGACTAATCAGCAGAGCGGTGTTTAAATTTGGCGCCAATATTGCTGATTGGTCGCGGCCGTCGACCGCTACCAATCAGCAGAGCGGGGTTTACATTTGGCGCCAAAATTGCTGATTGGCGCGTCCACCAGGTGCGAACAATTAGCAGAGCGGGGTTTAAATGTGGAACCAAGATCGGTGATTGGTCGCGGCCGATATTTAAAATTGGCGCCCAAATTGGTGATTGGTCGCGGGCAGCGCCCGCGACCAATCAGCGATTTTTAACACAAATGGACCTTTGTAACACCATGCGGATACTGTGGGGACATCAGCGGCTAGGGTGTGAAGGGAGACCGGGGAGCGGCGCTGCGGGTCAGGACACTTCTGCTCCGAGCGCCCGCTCATGTCCCGGGTTCTCCGAGCGGAAGTACCCGCACAGGCAGCGCCGCTGACATCCATGCGGCTAGGGTGTGAAGGGAGGACCGTGGAGCGGCGCTGACATCCAATTGGTCGCGGCCGCTATTTAAATCTGCTGCACAAATCGGTGATTGGTCGCTGTCTTGGCCCGCGACCAATCACTGATCTTGGCGCCAAAGTTAAACACTATTGTGCTGATTGGTCGTGGACGCTGCCCGCGACCAATCACCGATTTGGGCGCCAAATTTAAATATCGGCGCCGACCAATCACCGATCTTGGCTCCAGATTTAAACACCGCTGTGCTGATTGATCGCGGCCGATATTTAAATTTGGCGCCCAAATCGGTGATTGGTCACGGTCAGCGCCCGCGTCCAATCAGCACAGCGGTGCTTAAGTTTTGCGCTAAGATCAGTGATTGGTCGGGTCCGAAGACCGCGACCAATCATCGAATCGTCTTGGTGAGGACCGGGGAGCTGCGCTGCCTGTGCGGCTACTTACGTTGCGAGACCCCGGGACATAGCGGGCGCTCGCAGCAGAAGTATCCCGACCCCCAGCGCCGCTCCCCGGTCCTCCCTTCCGCATGGAGGTCAGCGGCGCCGGCGGTCCTTCCGCTGCTACCGGCCGGTAGATAAGCGCCTCGTGCTGCTCATCTCCTGGCTGCATCTCTGTCCCGCAGATGGGTCCAGCGGTAGGGTTGTTTCTGCTGTTGCCGGCCGGGAGATGAGCGCCTCGCGGCGCTCATCTCCCGGCTGGATCGCCGCTCCGCTCCGTCCCGCAGATGAGCCGCTAACGGCCGCCATCTTTTTTCAGAAATCCCGCGGCGCTGATTGGCCGCTGCCGGACCAATGAGCGACGCGGGATTTCCTGGACAGACAGACAGACAGACGGGATAAGACGATTATATAGTAGATTATTTAATTATATAGTGCCATTGATTCCATGGTGCTGGTGCATATAAATGATGTTATAATGATGATATAAATGATGAAAGAGGCTTGTTGCGATAGTGTAGAACACGCCGCTCTTTATTTTTTCTATATTAATGCGACATTTGGAGGAATCGCACAGAAAATGCTTTAAATGTATTTATTTTTTAATTTGATTTTTCTCATGTCCATGATTCACATTGCGTTAAATGAGGCATAATGAAGATTAAGAATGTTTCAGCTGTATCCTTCATCAGACAGGATAATGTAGCTTAAGGGGACCCACTTGGTTAAATATAGGGGTCAGTTCTGGTCTTCCCAAAAAGCAGATTAAGTAGTCACCACACGGGAATCTGGTGATTACTGGGTTTGCTTTTGGGGACCCCAGATTTCTTCATATAACCGACTGGGCCTTCTGCCTAATGAAGGCTACATTATCTGAAATTCTGGTACCATTCATTATGCCTCACTTAAAGGGGTTGTCTGGCACTTTAATATTGATGATCTATCCTAAGGATATTCCATTAGTATTAAAGTGGTGGACAACCCCTTTTAATGCCGTGTGAATCATAAAAAATATTTGAAGCATTTTCTGTGAGCAGTTACTCCAAGTGTCAGATTTAATGTATGAGACGTCTGGAGCTACACAGTAACTTCTAGTTGGCCACATATCAAGATAAAAGTTTAGATTTTTGTGCACTTGTTGGTTACAACTTTCTTTCCCGTACAGAAGCATTCAGCGACATAAGCGTTGTTACCACGCTGGTCTTCTCTTTACAGTCTTCTGCTAGATCTCGTGTTGGACTTGGGTGAAGACAGAATAGTCTTAGTCGGACGTCTCGATTTGTATCATCTAGACGTCTTCATTCCTTACAATATCATCCAAGAACAAAGTGGAGCTCAGTTCAACAAGGACAGTAAGGTGAGACAATAAAGCAAAGTTGGACATGTCTTATAGCCCATTCTGAAATCTCCTTCTTAAAGAGGTTCTCTGAGAAAATGTATAAAATAAAATTTTAAAAAATGTATACATTTATTTAGCAAAAATAAATTGTTTTAATTAGGGGATAATTCTATGTGAATACTTTTATGCCCAAGAATGGCAAAAGTATTCTCGGAGTGATACCTTTACTGGCTAACCAGAAAAAAAATATATATATGCAAGCTTTCAGAGCACAGAGGCTCCTTCTTCAGGCAATATTACAAATGAATTCATAACATTTGTAATCCTGCCTGAAGAAGGAGCCTGTGTGCTCTGTAAGGAGATTTTTGTGTACTCATCGTCAAATCTCTTTCTCTTAGCCTCTAATTGGGGGACACAGGACCTTGGGTGTTATGCTGCTGTCCACTAGGAGGCGACACTAGGCTTAATCTGAAAAAGATTAACGGTGGCTCCTCCTCTGCAGTATACACCCCCTGACGGCATCAGCCATGTTCAGTTTTGTGCAAAAGCAGTAGGAGGAACGTAACATGAATAACATAATTATGCCTATAAGAAGGCTACCGCCCAGTGGAGAATGTGTGTCACTTCTCGCATCGCCTGGGCACTGCGGGTCCCCCCTTGGTGATTTACGTATGCCACAGCCGTGGCATTGTCTGACTGTACTCTGATGTGAGTGGCTGCCAGTAAATGATGGAAGGCTCTCAACGCCAGGAGAATGGCACGAATATCCAAGATGTTGATGGGCATGGTCGCTTCTGTTGGGGACCACTTGCCCTGTGCTCTGTGGTGCAGGTGTACCGCATCCCAACCCATCAGGCTCGCATTGGTGGTCAGAACCTTCCATTGACTCGTGAGAAAGGATTTCCCCTTTGTTAGCGAGGTTGGTTTGAGCCACCAGTGCAGGGATCTCTTGGTTGATGACGTCAACTGAAACTCCCTGTCGAGGGAAAAAGGATTCCTGTCCCATGACTTGAGGATGGCTAGTTGGAGAGGCCTGAGGTGAAGCTGGGCAAATGGGACCGCTTCTATTGCCGCCACCATCCTACCAAGGACTCTCATTGCAAACCGGAGAGACTGAGGGGGTTTGCGAAGTAGGATGCGGACCCCTATTCGGAGAGGCAGTGCTTTGTCCTTGGGGAGGAGTACTAGACCCTTGAGGGTGTTGGATAACATTCCCAAAAAGGTCATAGATTGACTCGGGGTTGGTGATGACTTTTTTAAGTTGAGCCGGTGCAATTGGTATGTGGAGGCATGCGTCTTGAAAGTCTATGGAGGCGAGAAATTCTCCCGTCTCCATGGACGCAATGATGGACCGAAGGGACTCCATGCGAAAGTGACGTACCCGTACTTATTTGTTGAGCTGTTTTAGATCCAATATGGGCCGTACGCTGCCTCCTTTTTTGGGGACTACGAATAGATTTGAGCAGAACCCTTGGAAGCGCTTGGCCGTAGGGACCGTTACTAAGACACCTGCTTGGAGAAGTAATGAAACCGCGTGGTGGAAGGCACGAGCCTTGGCTGGCGGTTTTGGGGGAACAGACAGGAAGAATCTGTTTGGCGGGTTGGAAGTGAACTCTATCTTGTATCCTGAAGACACTAGTTCCCTGACCCACCTGTCTTCTGTAATAGGCAGCCAGAGCTGGTGAAAGAGCAAAAGACGGCCGCCTACAGGTGGGGTGTCTTCCAGAGTTCGTGAGTCATGATGAGGAGGAAGTGCAAGACTTTCCTCCCTTAAATTTTGACTGGCCTGCCTTTGTTTGCCAGGTTTTGTCCGACTTTTGCGTCGACCTCGAGTTGTCCCAGCGTGGAGCGCGGCTGTTATTCTTTGCTGGTCGCGAGACGGATCAGCCGGAAGAGTTCCGAAAGGATCGGTAACGTGCCTGATTGCGCTTTTTGTAAGTGTGTTTGGGCTTCAGTTGGGGGAGAGAGATACTTTTACCCCCGGTGGCGTTGGATATCATTGTGTCCAACTGTTCACCGAAAAGCCGACCACTGAGGTACGGGAGGTGAGTGAGGGACTTCTTTGAAGCTGCATCTGCTTTCCATTCCTGCAGCCAGAGGATACACCGAATTGTGATGAAGCTATCCCGGCTGCACCCATTGCAGAATCCAGAGCTGCATGGAGCTTGTAATCTACCACGACTGCTATTTGGGCCGCTTGGTCCGACAGTTCAGGGGTAGGTATTTTGTAGGCCAGTTTGTAAATTTTGGGCCCAGGCCAGGATTGCCTTGGCAGCCCAAAAAAACTGAGGCGAACGTGAGAGCCAGGGAGGCCCCTGCGGCCTCGAAAATTGAACGGGCCATGGATTCCACCTGCCGGTCTGCTGTGTCCCTGAGGGTTGAGCTATCTGGCAGAGAAAGTGCTGCTAGTCTGGAGACTGGAGGATCCACTTCAGGTGGATCTGTCCACTTTTTGGTGACCTCCTGTGGAAAGGGGTACCGCGCCTCCAGATATTTGCGATTAGTAAACTTTTTCTCAGGTTGTGAGAACTGCTTTTTAAGGATCGCATTAAACTCTGGGTGGTCAAAGAACACCTTAGGCAGTTTCAGGACTCCTTCAAAGGAAATTTTATGTCCTGGTGTCTCCAGGGGTGGATCGGAGATGTCCAGCACCCAATGGATAGATGAGATTAAATCATCAACTAGCACTGTATTGCCCGGGCGAATAGGGATCAGGGACCCTTCGGTTTCCTTGTCTGAGTCGGAATCACAGATGTCTTCCGAATCCTGTATCTCGCTAAGGCGACTCCTGCTGGGAGAACCGGAGCGGAGACCTTCTCTGGTCGGGGATGGCTGTGGGGATCTGCGTTGTCTGTCCCTGTCAGGGGACGGTCTAGATGAGCTGTGAGTACGGTGTCTCACACTGGAAGGGGATGACCGTGTGGTATGGGATGATGCAGATGGGGCCAGCGATGCAGAGTGGCTTTGCAGAGGGGGCCAGCAATGCAGAGAAAGTTATAGACTTCACAGCCGAGTCGAGACTGTAGCTGTAATTTTATCCCACCTTAGTGTGCTGTAGTACAGCGCCGGTAAAATCCAAGATCCTGTGCTCCCCAGAGACCAGCTGGCGACCGGTATGTGAAGCGTTAACTTCCTTCCGTTCTCCCTCTGCTGGTTAATGGCCGCCGGAGTGTGGAGAAGAAAGGGGGCGGAGCGCTGGAAAGGCGGCCGTATTGCTAGAAAGCGCGCCCTTTCAGTTCGTCTCCGCCCCCTGTATGACACTGTGTAGTGTCATATTGGTCATCCGGGGGGCGGGGCGCGGAGAGTGGGCGGCGGCTTCAGCTAGGCGGTATAAATTTAGAATGTATGCCCAAAAGGGCTGCAGGCCGGCGCGGTAGTCCGAGGGGGTACCGGATCTGAATCGGACCCCCCCCCCCGGTTTTTAATGGCAGGAAAGGCGGTGGGATACTATATTAAAAGGGAGCCCTTAAAGGGTTCCTCTGAGGCACTGTAGCGCTGGTGCCGGCAGAGAGACAGAGCTGAAGCCAGCCTGTGTCTCTGTGTGCCCTTCTGCCAGTACTGTCCCCCGGTCCATCAGGAGTCTGCAGTGGAGCTGCGATTCCTGAACGTTGGTGCAGAGCGACAGCTACTGGGAGCTATATATTGCTGTCTGCACAAATCCTACCTGCGGTGTCTAAACCTAATGCCCCCATGAGGGGGATTGGGGAGTGTCAGGCAAAATGTATTTTTGTCCAAGTTTTAAAAATGAGAGATGTCTTAAATCTCCATCCCCTGCTCATTTAGAATGGTCCTACATAGAATTCACTCTTGCTTTCCCCAAACAAGGAATTTTTATTACCGCCATAAAACCTCAGCCAGAGCAAGCATACTGGTGTAAACTGGAAATTCCCTCCAAAATCCTATTGTCTAACTGTACAAACTTTTAATGTCGAGTTTAATAATGCACATGACTGTCACAAACACAGGGACCACATTTTTGGGATGTTCACCTTTTTCCAATTATGCCGGTATATCTTACATAACTGGGAAACCACCAGAAACCCAGGAAATGGGTTCTGATATTTGATATCCATCTTCATGAATATTGGTGACGGCAAACATGATGTATCCATCTTGGATGTGAGACCCCCCCATACCAAGATATGAAATCTGAAGGCTTTTTATGTCTTAGGCAGCTGGGTGGGTTCACAAAACCGTGTGAGGTAAACAACATGGGTGTCTCCTAGTGTTTTGGCCCCTTACTAAAAACCAGAACGGACATTTTACTTCATTCTTAACCAGGGACGTCAGACGCAAGCACTCTTCGCTGCGTGGAGGAATCACACCTAGTTTCCGGGGAGCCGTGCCCCCCACACAATCTGAGACCATCACCTCGTGGCGCAGGTTTTGCTATTATTTACCCCTTGTATTTTAATAACTGTTTTATGCATATATGTAAATTGTCTCTTTTATAATATCTTGTATATCTTTTGTAAACACTGCCCACTTTCGGGAGTATTTCATTATTATTTACCAGCTTCGTTCTTCTTGTCCTATGTCGAGCAAACACGTTCCTCACCCGCTAATTCACGTTACCTAACAGGTACCCGATCAACCTGTTAAGCGATCGGTGGTGGCAGTATACCGGTATTTGTGATATTGTGGTTTGAGGGTGGCTGGACGGAGGTATATATACGTTCCTGGAAGGAACTGGTGGTATATATACGTCCTGTCACATCACGTGCCACAATAGTCGACATAAATTAGAGCAGCTGCGCCCGTGCTTATCCTCGGTCAATACCGTGGTTGACCAGCAGGATAAGGGGGCGCCAGAGGGCTGCAAGGTCTGACCAAGTGTTTTTCGTGACAGGGAGGGTGCTGCCTTCACAGTCAGGAGGCTGCAATCCTCCCTCGACCTCAACCCAAGACCAAAAGGATTTGGGGAAGGAGGGGGGGTCTCAACTTCGAACCAACACCCGAGGGGCTGGGGAAGGAGCGACATGGTAAGGAGATGTCTCGACTTCAACTGTGCACCCCTAGAAGGGGGCAGAGGAGGAGCCATGCCGGGGGTCTCTCCAGAGACCCACTTATCTTCATTTGTAACTCCATGGAAAAAGAAAAAATCAGAAAAAAATGGAGTAAAAATCTTTAGGTGTGCCTTCTTGCGACACTAAGCAAAAAACTGAACATGGCTGACGCCGTCAGGGGGTGTTTACTGCCGAGGAGTAGCCACCGTTAATCTTTTTCAGATTAAGCCTAGTGTCGCCTCCTAGTGGACAGCAACATAACACCCAAGGTCCTGTGTCCCCCAATGAGGCGACAGAGTAATATATTTTTTTCTGGTTAGCCAATAAAGGTATCACTCCGAGAATACTTTTGCCATTTTTGGGCATAAATGTATTTACATCAAATTTTCTGGCTAGCACGGTACCACAATATAAATTTGTACTGTACATCGCAATTACAGGATAATAATTGCTTATGGACATAATGGCCAACGATGTCAGCAGCCATCCATCCTAGATGGGTGAAGGTAAACTGTTTGAGACGGACATCTCTGACCTACCTGTGGGAATCAAGAATTTGCATCTATGTCATCGATTGACTGACTGATCACATCCATGAGTCAACATGCTGTAAACCTGTCATGATGAGTGAGCAGATAGATAAGTTCCTGTCAGGGTGAGGGGCAGCATCCTATCACAACATATAGTTGCCCAGAGACATCTGAATGCATCGGCTTTCCTTTATGCCATTCATCAAACATGTCGTATATTTTGTGTATAGCGATTCACAAGCCTCGCACTGCTCTGCGTTTTATCATTGGTTCTATGAGCTGCAGTAAAACGTGACGTATATTCCAGGTGCTGACGATCACAATGCCGGTCCAGCCAGCATAGCGGTGGGCTCAGAAGATCAGCTTTGGAAAACGTTCCTCTTATATAGATCCTGTGGATCCTACTTACATTCGCTGCTGTTTACATTGTATGCTTACAATTCTATTTAGACTTCAATATGACTCCAGAATAAATTTTTGTCTTTCTTATACTTGCCGTATATTTTTCCCAAGGAGGGGGTTTAGGTATTGTGCTTTTTTCTTTTTTTTTTTTATTTCTACTGTAATATTTCATAATATCTGTGAATAAGTCTTGAAAATAATTTGCATTGAAAAGGTTGAGATCCTCTGAATCTACATGGATTTTTAGGAATTAAAAATCTACAGCAGTAAATCTGCAGCAGAATTTAAATTTTGCACCATGTCTGGATTTAGTAGCAGCTGCCCCTTTAAATGGAATATGTCAGCAGGTTTTTGCTACCCCATTTGAGAGCAGCATAATCCGAGGCCCTGATTCCAACGATGTATCACTTACTGGGCTGCTTGGTGTTATTTTGATAAAATTACAGTTTTTTTTTCTCATGCAGATCTCTGAATGCTGAGCTCTGTATAATAACCCCACCCACACCACTGATTGGCAGTTTATATACAGTGTACACAGAAAGCTGCCAATCAGTGGTGGGGGGCGTGGTTGGACTACGTGGCAGCAGGTTTACTAGTCCTCTAGTGATAATCTTCTGCTGATAAAAGTGTGATTTTTATCAAAACTACAACAAGCAGCCCTGTAAATGAGACGTCCCTAGAATCAGGGTCTTTGTCTCTACATCATGCTGCTCTCAACAACAACCAATATATAGTACATCCGACAAGGGGTCAATGTGTTAAAAAAGACCTTTATTATAACAATTTGGGTACATGGCGGCAAAAGAACAGAGCACACACACATATATATAGTAATACCATATAATAGTGAGGAGGTATAATGTAAATATTTGAATTGCAGAGACATCAGGGCTGGATAGTAGTAGCTCCAATTGTGCTAATGCATACTGATAGTATATCCTAGGTCACATAGTAAAAGGATATAATCCTAAATAATAAAAGCCAATATAGGCATTCCCAAGATAATGACCTTTTGGTATATACATATATCAAGGGTTGTATTATATCCAAGTAGGTTAATTCCCAAGTAACAATAATGTTGCATTGGATTCATTCATACCTGGTATATATTGTCTGCACGTCTTGCAATAGCTCTGGGCTCGGTGGTCCTACTCCTAGTGTGGCGCTCACCCCATCATGCTGCTCTCAGAATAGCCAAGAAAAACCTGCTGACAGATTCCCTTTACAAATAGCTGAAATGGCTCCTAGATACCAGAGAAGGAAAACTTTATTAAAACGGTTTTGTTTCCTAAATAGAAAAGCAAATTAAACACCACTGGATAATGTGGTGTGTGAAACCGTCCATTGGATTGCTGTTTCGGGTGGGCTCAGGAGCAGAGCCCCCATCCTACACAGCCGACATCTTGCTGTAACAGCAGCGGCCAGAGCGGAGCGTGAATCACTGCTGTTTAACCATTTATATGCCGTCAATCACTGATGACAAGTTAAATAGCGCAATCGCCGGTACGCTATGCAATGTTACTAGAATTTTTTTTTTTACTTTTCCATCTCCTTGAATTACTTGTTGTGGTTTGCGGATCCATTGACTGGCCAAGTGGAAGGGCTGCAGCCGATCATTCATGTACGTAGCAGATACACATTTCCATGTGTAAATAGGCCCTTATAGAAATCAATCAATAGAACGTATACCTGGATATCTAGGTTTATTCTTTGCATACATTTAAAGAGGTATAAGTCATGGCATATTACTAGGATGTCATTCTTGGGGGTCTGACAGCCTAATTTAGAAAGAAGTGGATGCATTATTTTCCCCTCACCCATTACAACACACCTTGAGAGAGGGATCCGCCCCACCAAGGACAGGAAACCGTCTGAAATAAAAGGGCGGTACCTCTCCCTTGCTTCAGTTGGTTTCCTGTCCTTGATGGGAACCTGTCTGAAGAAGGGTGTCTTCTTACCTGGGCCCGTTCCGGTGTGGAAGTGCGGGCACCTGCCTGTGCACCGGGTTCCGGGTCCCAGAAGCGCCGTCCGCGGTTCCCTGGAGCCGTGTTCGAGCAGGCGCATGCGGTTATGAGGGCTCCGGCTCCCCGCAGACCGCTGCGCTGTCCTCTCCCTGCCGCAGGCTCCTGGGTGGTCGCACGCTGGGAGCAGTGTCTTCCGGATATGATGCGCCTGACGTCACGGCGCGGTGCACGCTTGGAGAGGCGTGCCCGATGACGTCGGGGGCTGCACCCGGAACCAAGATGGCGGCGCCCTGTAAACGCTTGCCGGCCGTTTTTTTTCAAAGATCGGCCGGTGGGTGTCAGGAGGGGGGAGGACACATGGACCGGAGGAGGTCCGGATGTGCCCTATTTAAGGTGGGGGCCTCCTGACAAGCGCTGCTTATACTCAAGCTCGGGTGTAGCAGCTATGGCAGACCAGGACAGCTAGGTGCAGCAGCAGCTGACCCCTCCACCGCATCAACGCCAGCGGAAGAAGCAGTCGGACACCTCGCACACGGACGGCCGCTCCAGCAACCGCAGCGGCAGCAGGAGGAGTAAGGTGTCGGACGCTTCAGGGCCATCCAGAAGGGATTCATCTTATGTCCCGCCACAGCCTCAAAATCCGGTACCCTTTTGTGACTTCAGGGGTGAGTGATCTTCGTGAATGTCACTTAATAGTAATGGAAAGTTATTATGTCCTTCATTCCTTAGGAAGAAGAGTAGCGGCAAAAAGAACCCACTGGGTTTGTTCCTTATGCCAGGCCCCCCTTTCCATAGATTGGCAGAAACAGCTTTGTGCAAGCTGTATTAACCAAACGATAGCGGAGAGCACCCCGGATTTCGCTTCTAATTTGAGGTCCGTAATCCGTTCAGAGGTGCAGGATTCCCTGTAAGGCTTACTAAAGTGGAAAAAGAGATCCCATAAAGATATCTCCTCTGACTATGATTTATCCTCCCAGTCAGAGGATCTTTGCCTCGGCATCCTCCTCTTCATCAGACAGTGGTAGGCCCTGTTTCCCTATTGAGGATACTGACAAGTTGGTCAGAGCGGTCAGATCTACCATGGGGTTGAGGGAGGAGAAGGCAGCCAGGTCCCTGGAAGATATGTTCGCAGGCCTGGAGGGAAAAAAGACGCTCCTTTCCAGTGAATCCCCAAATTCAGACCCTTATAGACCTGGAATGGAGGAAGCCGGAGAAATCAGGAGTATTGTCCTCATCCTCTAAAAGGAGGTACCCCTTCGAGGATAATGTCTCTGAGTCCTGGGACAAAATTCCTAAAGTTGGCGGGTCTGTCGCCCGATTATCCTAAAGATCGTCCCTACCCCTGGAAGATTCGGGCAGTCTAAAGGATGCTCTGGATAAGAAGGCAGATTCCTTCCTGCGTCACACCTGTGAAGCAGCAGCAGGGGGCCTGAAGCCAGCGGTAGCAGGCACTTGTGTCGCTAGGTCACTTATGGTGTGGCTTCAGCAATTAGGAGACCAGCTAAAGGATAAAAAGATGTCCAGAGATAAAATCCTCTCCAATCTGCCTTTGCTACAAGCAGCATCTGCTTTTTTGGCCGACTCCTCAGTGGATTCAGTTAAACTCGCTGCCAGGTCTGCAAATTTGTCTAATGCTGCCAGACGAGCCCTGTGGCTCAAGGGTTGCCCGGGAGACCTACAATCTAAGCATAAGCTTTGTTTTCTTCCTTGTGATGGTAAACTTTAGTTTGGCCAAAAACTGGACGAGGTTTTGGAGAAGGCTGGCGACAGAAAGAGAGGTTTCCCAGGGTTCACGGGGGAAACAAAAAGGTCCTATTTTCGGAAGAAGAGATTTAACCAAGGTCGCCCTCCGGGATAAAGGAAAAGATGGGAGCCCAGATCTAAAAAGGACTCTGGTTACATGCTTGGAGGACCATCCTCCAGTTCCAAAAAATCTCCCCAATGACGCGAGGCTAGAGGTCGGGGGAAGGCTTTCCCATTTTATCCCAGCTTGGGAAGCCATCACTTCAAATCCCTGGGTGTTGGATATCATAAAGAACGGCCTAAAGATACGCTTCTGTCAGGTCCCTCACCGAACCTTCATGATCACCTCCAGGAGGAAGTCCAGGGAGGAGCAGATGGCTCTAGAATCAGAGGTATTAGACTTAGTCAACAAGCAGGTCCTTCACGAAGTTCCAGTTTCACAATGGGGAGGGGATTTTATTCCCCCCTGTTTGTGATAAAAAAAACCAAATGGGTCCTTAAGGACCATTGTCAACCTCAAAAGTCTAAATCAGCTGATAATCAACCAGACTTTCAATATGGAATCAGTGAACTCTGCAGTGAAACTCTTACACCACAATTGTTTCATGGCAGTCATCTACCTAAAAGATGCCTACTATCACGTCCCAATCCATCCAGACTACTGGAAGTACCTAAGGGTAGCCCTGTTCATCCAAGGTCAATTGAGACATTTCCAATTCACTGCCCTACCTTTTGGACTCTCGATAGCACCGAGAGTATTTACAAAGGTTATAGCGGAGGTGACAGCTTTTCTCCGAATCAAGAACGTGGTGATTGTTCCCTATCTGGACGACTTTCTGATAATAGGGAAATCGGAGGACCACTGTTCCTCTCAACTTTTAGAGGTCCGGACAGCTTTATATCACCTGGGGTGGTTAATAAATATTCAAAAATCAAAGCTATCCCCCTCAAGGACTCAGATCTTTCTGGATTTGACCCTAGATTCCCAACGCCAATCCTGTTTCCTCCCGAAAGACAAGGTTTGCAAAATAATCAGCCTGGTCTCAAGGGCAATAAGGTCTCCCGTGATTTCCTTGAGAGAAGCAATGTCCCTACTAGGCTCCATGACTTCCTGTCTCCCGGCAGTCAAATGGGCCCAGAGTCATATGAGGCTTCTTCAGTGGGAGGTCCTGTCGGCTCAGAAATCCTTCAACGGACATATAGGAAAAAAAACTCTCCGTCTTTGGAGACAGTAAACTCCCTCTCCTGGTGGACAAACAGGGAGAATCTGACCGCAGGCTTACAATGGTCCAAACCAGTCGACCACACAATTACAACAGATGCAAGTGGCTCCTGCTGGGGGTGTCATCTGGCAGAGTTCTCAGTTCAGGGGCTCTTACTACGTCACGAAAAAGAAGCGTCATCAAACCTAAAAGAGCTTTTGGCCGTGGAGAAATCCTTGATAAGCTTCCTTCCCCACATACAGGGTCGCCATGTCCAGATCAGGTCCGACAATCGGACGACAGTGGCATATATAAATCACCAGGGAGGAACAAGATTTCACTCCCTTATGGTAGTGGCAAACAGGATCCTGCATCTAGCAGAACAACATCTCCCATCCCTCAGTGCTCTTTTCATCCGGGGGTATAAAATTCAAGAGCAGATTTCCTCAGTCGCCACACTTTAAGACAAGGAGAGTGGCCTCTAAACCCGATAGTCTTCCAAAAGATTATCCAGATATGGGGGTCACCGGACATATATTTGTTCGCCACCAGGGCGAACAGGAAGGTGGAGAGATTCTGTTCACTAAATCCAACAGAGAATCCCTATGCTGTAGACGTTCTCCACATTCCCTGGAAGTTCAGGAAGGCCTACGCCTTTCCACCGATAGTGATGATCCCGGCAGTTGTGAAGAAAATTCGGGAGGAGGGGGCGAGGATAATCAGATCCCTGGGTCCTGCCTGACAGGCCGGACCTTCTCATCCAGGGGCCAATATTCCATGCAAAAGCCAAAGGTTTCCATCTGGCGGCTTGGAATTTGAGAGGTTGTTACTGAGCAATAGGGGGTTTTCACCAGGCCTAGTTTCTACCCTGTTGGGTAGTTGAAAGCCCATAACAACTAAAATTTATTCCAGAATCTGTTGAAAATTCCTGGATTTTATAGACTCCCCATTGTCGGATAAACCTCCAGTTAGAGAAGTCCTAGAGTTTTTACAAAAGGGACGTGACCTAGGGTTGGCTACGGGAACACTTAAAGTTCAGGTGTCCGCCCTAGGGGCGATCTATAATTGTAACCTGGCAGGGAACAGATGGGTCTCTAGATTCATTAAATCCTGTTCCAGAGCTAAGCCAGTTCGGGCTCTTCCTCCCTGGGACCTGAATTTGGTTTTAAATGCACTCTCTGGCGACCCATTTGAACCCCTGCAGGTTATCTCTCCAAAGATCCTCACCCTCAAAACCATCCTCTTTGTGGCCCTAACGTCGGCCCGTAGGGTGAGTGACCTGCAGGCCCTTTCTGTTGATCCCCCATACACCCAAATTCATGATGACCGGGTCGTCCTGCGTACAGATCCATCGTACCTTCCAAAAGTTGTATCCAGATTCCACTGTAATCAGGAGATTGTACTTCCCTCTTTCTGCAGTAACCCTAAAAACCCTGGGGAGGTTAGGTTCCAAAATCTAGATGTTAGAAGGGCATTACTACAGTACATAGACATGACTAGTCAGTGGAGGAAGGACAAGTCCTTGTTTCTGGCCTTTCAGGGGAGTAGGAAAGGTCACGGGGTATCAAAGGGAACTATTGCTAGGTGGCTTAGGGAGGCCATTTGTCTAGCTTATACATCTACAGGTGTTCCGGCACCGGACGGTATTAAAGCTCATTCCACCGGAGCTGTTGCAACCTCCTGGGCAGAGAGAGCAGATGTCTCGATTGACCAGATATGTAAAGCTGCTACTTGGTCTGCACCATCCACCTTCTATAAGCACTATCAGTTGGATCTATCCTCCTCTGACCTTACCTTTGGGAGAAGGGTACTTCAGGCGGTGGTCCCTCCCTAGGGTGCTCATATTTTCCAAAATTCTCTCAAGGTGTACTGGCATGGGTGAGGGGAAAACACCAAGGTTACTTACCGGTAGCCAATCTTTCCTGAACCCATGACAGCACCCGTAGTCATCCCCCCCCCCCCTGTCTTTCTCACGCCCTGGTGAAGCACTTTACATTTTGGGTGATATATATATATAGTAGGTGTTGGTTATGTGTCTAACCTTTTCTGGAGGTCCTCTCAATGCTCTGTAATCCAACTGAAGCGAGGGAGAGGTACCGCCCTTTTATTTCAGACGGTTTCCTGTCCTTGGTGGGGCGGATCCCTCTCTCAAGGTGTGTTGTCATGAGTTCAGGAAAAACCGGCTACCGGTAAGTAACCTTGGTGTTTTTTTTCACGCTCCCAATTTAACAATTTGAGTACAGTTGGATCTATTGGGTTTTTTTGCACTATGGGTGGGTGGTTGGGAGCACAGCTGTGCAGGAAAAAAAAAAGCTTATAGGTTCTCAATTCGTTCATTCTTGGGATCGGTGGCGGAACCAGAGGTCGGACCATCACCAATCAAGATATTATATCCCTTCACACTCATCATTGCTCCCAATTAACAATTTGAGTACGTGCATATTTTTTTAGGGTATTTTTGTGCAATGGGTGGGAGCACAACTGTGCAGGAAAAAAAGGCTGATAGGTTCTCCATTCCTTCATTCTCAGAATCAGTGGATGGAACATCGCCAATCACAATATTATATCCTTCTCACTAATCGTTGCTCCCAATTATCAATTTGATTACGGTTATACCTATTGTTTTTTTAGGGTTTTTTTTTTTGCACTGTGGGTGGGTGGTTGGGAGCACAGCTGTGCAGAAAAAAAAAAGCTGATAGGTTCCCCATGCCTTCATTCTCAGGATCAGTGGTGGAACCAGAGTGTGGATCATCTCCAATCAAAATATTATATCCTTCACATTAATCGTTGCTCCCAGTTAACAATTTGAGTACGGTTGAACCCATTGTGGTTTTTTAGGGTTTTTTTTTTTTTTGCACTATGGGTGGGTGGTTGGAAGCACAGCTGTGCAGGAAAAAAAAAAGCTGATAGGTTCCCCATTCCTTCATTCTAAGGATCGGTGGTCAGACCATCGCCAATCACAATATTATATCCTGGCATTATGCCATAATATTATATACGGAGTTGTCCTCCTGGCAGTTGCCGTGATCCTCTATTCCTTACCTGCTACCTCTATACTGTATATGAAATGACAATATGTGAGAAATATTAATAATGTTGCTCTCATTTTCTAAAAAAAACAGGTTGGAACACAAACTCTCAATTAGTTGTTTTTTTATTTGTTTACCAATCTAAAATGTCCACTTTGAGGCACCAGAGATAAATGCTGGCATATAATGTACAATGCTCCCGTCCCTAGCAGTTGGCGTGTATCAGGCGACATCGCAGGATCTTCAAGTAGCTGTCAATCTTGTGGGAATCTCTGCGGAAACACTGAAGCAAGTGGTAGACGGGGAACACGTAGGAATCGCCCTGTGGTGCCGTTACATCGATTGGTCCAAACCACTGGGGGTAAACGTGTTCTAGATCAGTCAGCATCTGCAATAAACAATGGGTGAATGTGGGTGTAGAATTTGGTTGGAGTAAAGGTACAATCTAACACTACAATTATCCAAACGTTGTGCCTATTACAGCATTACCACCAGTCACAAGCAAACTCAATATCTTCCTAAAAGGAAAAATATTGTGGATGGACATGCTTTCTAAAAGGGAATCTGTCAGCAATATGATGTAGGTGCTGAGACCCTGATTCCAGCGATGTGTCACTTACTAGTCTGTTTTTAGCTGTTTCGATACAATAAGTGTTTTATCAGAAGGAGATTATCACTACAAGACTAGGGGTCTTGTGCTTCCTAGTCAACCTGCTCTAATACAATCAACAGTGATCGTATCAAAATGACAGCATGCAGACCAACAAGTGACATATCGCTGGAATCAGAATTTCTGCCCCTACGTCATGCTGCTCTCGGATTACATAAAAACCTGTTGACAGATTCCATTTAAAGAGAATTTATTGTTACACTTATTGCCGCTTCTCAGCAACTCTACGGTTTACTCAGTCAGTTCCGCTTTGGTTTATACTCGTACCATATAGCCTAAATTCATGACCTACGTGAAGGAAGAGAGGATGTGTGTGATAATAATGCTGCTTACTCTTCCAGAGATCCTGTCTATTCCTCCTTGAAGAATCCTGGTGTGCTCCTCAGCTTCTGTCACTTTTTTCTCCATGTTATTTGGCGCCCCCATGGACAAGTACTGCAGGGGTTGGGTCCAAGAGCGCAATCATTTCTTTCTAAGGCTCAGCAAGTCTTCGTGCTGTGGAAGCAGTAGACATCAGTTAGGAGGGATATCAGGCTGAGAACATATAGAAAATCATATGCCGAAAAGGGAATGTACCAGAAGTTGTGGATGCAAGAAAGTGCCCATGATTCCACTCCTCCGGGTCACACGAAGTGATGCAATACCCAGTGGTTGGTTAAGAATCCATTTATTTAGAAGCTAAAATAAGAGGCGTTTCCTGGACGTCCTGTCCACTTCATCAGTGCATAGCTTGTGTCCGGTATAGCAAGGAGTGGACATATATATACAAAAAATGTGAAAACAACTGGCGCCAAAACAATGTGGCCGTTAAGGCAGAAAAATACAATCAATAAAAAGGCAGAAATTTGAGTATCCATCAATGTATATATGCATCGGGAATAAAATATTGCTAGCATGATTAAAAATTAATTAAAAACCGATATAGTTCAATGCAAAAAAAATATAATAAATAATTAAAATATATATACAATTCCTGAAGCAGGAATTGAACCTGGTGTATTGCAATCAAATGGATCATGTTTAGATCTTAATCATGGTACAACCCTCTAAGCCACGGGTGCTCATGTATATTGTGATTGATCTTGTTCTGATAGGAGGTAATAAACGGATATTAGACGATATATCTAACTTATACCTACATACTAAACAAAATAATTTTAATTCTTCTTATAATAGAATATGTGATCGTATCGGCAACATGAATAATTTCTTTAGGAGTGTGTCCGTATTATCGGTGTAGTACTAGAGAATAGTCGTGCGCATTAATGTCCACTAGGTGGTATGATGAGCACTGAAAGTGTCCTAGGGAATGGTGCAGACTACTGGGAACAGAACGCAATGATCATAAGAAGAAAGGAAACTGAACTCAGTGAAACCCTGTATCGGGACAGTGGATCAAGAACAAGCCAAGACACATGTTCCTGACCATGTAGAGGTCAATTATATTTGTCAGTGCTTTCAAATAAAAACCTCTGATATTTCATTGAGACCCCAAGGTTTCCAAGTATTTAGTTGATCTATCCAGTATATCTCTTTCCTATTGAGACCCTGAATTCTATTGGGAGTGGTGCATGGAATATGCTCTATGGGCAGGATTTTAAGACACCCAAAGTCTTTATTGTGATGGATTGCCATATGTCGTGATAAACCATGTTTTAAAAAACCTGTAGCGACATTATGCCTATGAGAATTTAGTCTTTTATGAAAGGGTTGCATAGTTCTACCGCCATATTGCTTGGGACATGTGCATTCAATCAGATATATGACAGAATCAGTGTCACAGGACATATTACTATTTATTGTGAAGCGTTCATTGCTTGATGTGGATGCAGAAGTGTCGGCTCCATGAGTAATATTCATGCCGCACATGCCGTTCTTTTTGCCACATCTGGTGATGGTTTTATTCTTATTATTGATCTTGCTACAATCTAGAGTAGAAAGGGTGTGTATCCTACGGGGGGCTCAAATGTTCCTTAGAGTGGGGGCTCTCCTATACACAATGGAGGGTTTTTCTGGGATAATCTTCTTGAGTATCGGATCATTTAACAGAATATGCCAATTCTTCTGCAGAATATCTCTAAATGATTTATGCTGAAAATTCTATGTAGTGATGAATTTTACACAGCGCTCATAGGACATTTTATCTGAATTAGATTTTAATAGAAGTGAATTCTGGCTACAGGTATCCCTTACCCTTTCACATGATTCGCCAACAAGATTTTTGGGATAGCCCTGTTGTAGAACTTTCTGTTTCAGCATACCTGATTGCTCTGAAAAATCATTTTCAGAAGTGCAATTCCTTCTGATCCTCTGAAATTGATTAAAAGGAATATTACGCAGCCATTTCTGGTAGTGGCCACTGCTGTAGTGGATGGAACTATTCGCATCCACTTGTTTAAAATAAGTCTTGGAGCAAATCCTATTGTTCTCTATAAATAAGGCAGATCCAGAAAATGAATACTGGTGTTATTTGTATCGGAATTGAAGGAAATACCCCAGCAGTTGTTATTTAGAAAACTGGCAAGGGCTGAGGGTTCTGCGATGTCCTTATTAAGAATGAAAATTAAGTCGTCAATGTATCTTTTGTAAAATATAATGCCTTCCCAAAATGGACCCCCATAGATGAACACCAGTTCAAATATGCCCATGAAAATATTAGCGAACGTAGCTGCGACCTTTGACCCCATCGCGGTCCCTTTGATCTGATGATAAGTGTGTTGGAGGAAAGTGAAATAATTGTTATTAAGGATGAAAGATAACCCAGATAGAATAAATGATTTGTGGGAGGACGACAGGCCGGTGTCTTTGGAGATCATATGTTCAACACATAATAAACCAATTTCCCAATCAATATTGGTGTAAAGGGATGTAACATCAAGGCTTAAAAATACAAATGATTCTTCCCATTGGATGTCCTTAGTAAGGTTGATGAGGTGGCTGGAGTCACGAAGGTAACTCCTCAACCTTTTAACATGGGGCTGAAGGAGAACATCAATGTACTCTGCATGTGTTGTAGATTGGCCATGCAATACACCAATAATATCACATGATCACGTTCTGTACGTGGACCGGAAATACATGTCCCACTGAGCACAATTCCCAGTATGTTGTATAGGGGGCGCTGTGCCAGGCCAGGATTTCCCCTCCTCGATGCAGTGTCCTACAGTGTCCTACATCTTCTCCAGTACAGCTGCTCACAGATTAACCTTGGAATAAACCCGCAGCGTCCCTAATCCCTCCCCACTCACAATGTCGCTGATTACTGGACACACGGTCCCGGGATGGACGTCGTGACTTACCAGGGTCAAGAATCAATGGAGAAAAGACGACTTCATGGGAATGGGACCTGTTGTTAATTAAGTGCCAGGTTTTTATGTTTTGTTTGTTTGTTTTTTTTATGTATTATTATCTATATTAAAGTCTTGCAAATTTTCACACTGGCAATCATTGTACAGGAGGAGGAGGAGAAGGTGAGCTGTGACATCACCTATTGTGAATGGTGGATCCTGTGTTATCTACTGTATATAGAGGTGTTATCAGTCATTGTACAGGAGGAGGTGAGCTGTGACATCCTCTACTGTGAATGGTGGATCCTGTGTTACCTATGTGTGAGTGTGACGCTGACCGGCCGTGACGCTACTTCTGGTTTGTCGGCGGGAATGCCGCCGCATTCAAACCGCTGCCACGACTGAACTTGCACAACTATAAAAAGACCACATCTCCCCCTGCCACTATATTTAACCCCCTGGAATAAGCTAAATTGCAAAACGCGCGTCAGGGCCTGTACCACATCTTCAGGTAGTATCTCTTACTCTCTGCACTATGCAGCTATGTATTAATCTGTTTTAATTTCTACCCTGCCCAGTACCTTTCTGCACTATATTCAGCACGTTTTTCTTAAAGCTATTGGTCTTGCGACCTATTCTTATGAATTTACAGTATATATTGCTCAGACCTTATTTGTGTCTAGCAGGATTGTTTTCCGCTTAAGTACATTGCTATGTCCTCAATATATGTGCAGTCTGGGTACTCCACTGTGTAATTATCACACGATGTTAAGCACTTTTCTATCCTTCTACTTGTAGTTCTAAAAATGTAATTATTGTAATTTATGCTCATTATTGAATCATTGGTTGCATACCATTTCTTTGCAGGAATTTTTCCCCACTCTTACTGGACTTGTTCTCCGTGAAATACGTCTTAGGGCAGCTTATACATGCAAACTTTAATAGGAGTTGTTAATAGAAAATGAATTAATCTGTGCTGCTATAACTATACACAAATAGTGCTTTGGCTCCTCCATGTGGATCAGTTTGGTACTGCCAGTGGATGTGATTAATCCTGCTTGGTTTCCCCTTGTTTTAAGTATGTTTTATACATCTTGGTTTTGATTAATAAAATACTGTGTATGTTGATTCTGGGTGGCATTTGTTTCCATTCCTTTATAGGTTTTTGCAATTATTTGGAGGTGCCATGACAATATGGGCCGTTTCTAGGTTAAATCTATTTGGAAGAGAAGCCATTGAGGTGACCATATCAGTTGTCACCCAGCTTTCCCAGGACCTGATAAATCCAATGTCCACTGAAAGATTACATGTGCTGAAGATTATAGATGTATAATGGCAGCATCTAGTGGTCAAAGGCGGTATTGCCATTATCATATACTTAAGCCTCATTTACACTTTGCAGTTCAGGACGATCAGGTTACGTGTAGATTTGATTACATTATTCCGAAAGTGACCACTCACCCGTTGCTGGATTCTTAGTAGCGTACGTCTGCCTTCCATTCGGTTTTATCCATTTGCCACCGATAAAATGACCAAAGCTTCGCTCGTGACTGTCAAGCCAGGCCTAGAGAGGGAAAAAAACAAATAAAACCATAAGTATAAAAAGATAAAAATAAAATCATAAAATCAGGGAAAAAAAAAAAAAGACTGATAATGAGAAATCAGGCCTCGCTCGAGAGGCGGCGCGCACTCACCATTCGAGAGGCGGCGCGCACTCACCGCTCGAGAGGCACTTACGGCCAGTGGTGTTGTCACGCCACTGATTCCAGCTGTGCTCTTCCCCATACTGGAGGAAAGAGCTTGTAAGCGCTGCTCTCTTTGCCTTGGAGATCAGTCACCAACGATAGACTGCAGCGGTATCCGGTATCTTAGACAATGAGCCATTAACTATAGAATTAAAAATCCAAGGGTATTTAGCAAAGTTACCCGTTATCAAGAGGACTTTGACATTTTTTGGCCATTGATCATGATGAGATAAAGCGTTTATTGCCCGCCTTTTGATGGAAACCACGCTTAGAAATGACCAGAGAGGGATTGTTTGGTTTAAAATCTTCTATTGTAAAAGTCGTCTCAAAAATCAGTAATCCACAAGTGAACCCCATGGCAAGTGCTCACTTTTCCTGCAGCGCCACCACAAGCAAAGTGAAGAATTGCAAGTGCTATGTGCAAATGCATATAAATCAATCACATTAGACAAGGTATAGTGCACAGGATTACACATCCAATATAGTCACAAAGAATATAAAGTGCTTATAGTGAAATAGGGAGCAGCAGGTATGACCTGAGTTTGAAAATAATGGCCCCAACGCGCGTTTCACACGATGCCTCTTCCAGGGGGATGGGTATCCTCCCATTTATTTTGAATGATGCTATTGTGGACTTGCTAGCTTTATATGTATAGACGCTAATACCATTTGGAATTACTTAGAACTACTGGCCTATGCATACGCTGCTAACATATGGAGCTTACTCTTGATTTTCACTATAAACTATAACTACTAGTGAACATCAGCTCCCTCCAGTGGTATAGTTTGATATGATCTTTTTTTTTTATTTTTTTAAATTTTGCTAGTTATTTTCCCTTTTTAAAAATATGTTAGCTTTTTTTGGTAATAAAGATTATTATTTCTATGCTACTGGCTGTTTGCTTCCATTAAATTTGTAGGTTGTTGTTGTTTATAGGGAGGTGCCGTATATACTAATTGTGCCTGTAAGTAGGCTTAATGCTCTTAAAATGAACAGGCTGAGCAAGTGACGCACCATGTACTTGACAGTATTACAGCTCCTAGATACGTGGAGCCATCATGTGGGACAGATAGATTGTGGATTACAGCCTCCAGTGATATGGGGGACACGCGCGGCTCGGTCTTATCTTTAGGTCTCTTACACTCTGCAATCACCGAAAATCCACCAGACTGTGAAGGTCAGTGATGAAATACCATGAAGTGCAAACAGATTTTCAACTCCTTCATTCTGATGTTCTTGGGGGTGATGACCCACCGGGCTGCGGGGGAGTGACCCCATATAATGAGAGGACAAGGCCGAGGAGGAAGACACAGCGTGTACAGATCATGGGGACTTATCAATGATACCGGGGAGAAAAAACATGGACCAGGGAGCAAGATTGTGACCACTGTAAAAGTCAGCAAATATGCAGAGCTAGAAAAAGTTTATTTTTTCAGTAGGAAAAGTTATAAAACTTTTTAAATCACTTTATCAGGGAATTTGTCCTCATTCCTGTAAAAAAAAAACCATGCTGGACAAAATAAATGAAAAAAAAAATTATATTTAAATTACTCTTTAAAGGGAATCAGAGCAGCATGATGTAGGGGCAGAGAGTCTGGTTCCAGCGATGTGTCACTTATTAGGCTGTTTGCTGTAGTTTCAATTCAATCTGTTTTATCACTTGCACAGCAGTCCAGTTAATTTGTAACTCCACCACTGATTGGCAGTTTGCTGACAGTGTACACAGGAAGCAGCCAATCAGGGGTGTGGGCGGGGTTATATACGGCTCAGCATTCCGAGATCTACAGCAGAGAAAACAGGGATTCTATCATAACTGCACCAAGCAGCTCAGTAAGTGACATCACCGGAATCAGGGTCTCTGCTCCTATATGATGCAGTCCTCAGATTACATAGTAAAACCTGCTGACAGATTCCCTTTAAGGGTAATCTAACAAAAAAAATCTTCATTGTGGCTGCACTGGGACAAGCATATTCATAAAATATTTGCCTTAAAGAACTGAAGATTTTTTTTTTTTTTTTAGCTTTGAAGCTGCAGATCAACTTCAGACAAAGGGTTACAAGATGACGCCGGGCTCCTGGAGGCACGAGGATCCTGTTAAAATGTAGCCTGCACTGACTAACAAGAAAGGAACCTTTGTCCGTTCCCGGTCATTGTGATGTATAGGAAGCCATGTACACAGGGTAGGCCGCGGCTCCCAGCCAATCCCTGCAGACCTGGGGGGCGAACGCTCTCAAGTCACCTCCGTCACGCACTGCTATACAATACAGGAGCAACAGCGTTAACTATTTGTGGACGGATTTCAAAATTTTGAAAAACTTGATCAATTCAGGGCCCCATAGAAGGTAAAATCATTATACACTCGCCTCCCGCAGCCGCACCGCTTCAGCATTGTCAGCGCTGCTGCTACCAGTAGTGTCAAGTGACCACTGCAGCCAATGAGCCGTTGCTGATCAGCTGCAGCGCATCAATATTCCGTAAAATCGAACAAAATAGCAAAGGCTGCAGCCAGTCAATGGCCACTGATTGACAGTGTGGTGCCATGTAACTGCTGCTGCCAATCAAAGAGAACAGCAGCGCTGACAATCAGTGATGGAGGCATGGTTGAACCAGGAGGCACGAGACACCTCGTCCTGTAGTGATAATCTCCTGCTGATAAATCACTGATTTTAATGAAAAGGCAAAACACAGCCTAGTAAGTGACACATCGGTGGAATCAGGGTCTCTCCACCCTCATAGTGCTCTCAGATTACATAGCAAAACCTACTGACAAATTACCCTTTAAGAAAAGAGTGGCGATACAAAGTACCTATAAGACAAAACTAGAACTCTTCCAAAATGAAGAGAAACCAGTCAGCTGTTTTGGCATTCTCGTCAGTACAGGGCAAGGCTTTAATTTGGATCTTAGGGGGTACTGCAGACACCACTAGATTGTGAAGAGAAACATGCCAGCAATACTGAAGCAGCCGCCTATAAATGGTGCTTCAATCTTTTTTGAGGAGGCTTTAGCTGTACTTTATACTACATTCACTCACAGTGCACCCGTCTCCAACCAGTGGCAGTATTTTTGCCTTTTGGTGTATACCTTTTTTATCCCCAGGGAGCATTGCCTCGCTTTAAGACTCGGTGCATCAGCTGCTGTTGTCCACACCTTCACCACAAAAGACCCCTGTCCTGGAAAAATAAAGGGGCTCAGTCCCCCCCCCTTCTTTTTTTGACTTCCAAAATGCAATGATCTTGATTGGCCATTTTTTGTTTTTGGAATTAAGGAAGGAAAAGAGCTCACTGATACCAGAGCGGTCCTGTAATAAGAGTCCAGACCTCCTCTGGTATTAATATGAGCACAAACACAGCGCCCCTGCCGGAAGCTTCATGCAGCCGTATATCACCAAGCACAATGCAGAGTGTCGGATGGAGTGGTGTAAAGCCATCACCACTGGACTGTGGAGGAGACGTGTTCTGTGCAGTGACGGATCACACTTCTCTATCTACGTCTGATGGAGGAGTCTGGGTTTGGTGATTCCAGGAGAACACGACGGCTCCTTTCTGATCTTTCTCAAGGAAAGAAGACGCCTCCAGGAAGTCGTGTACAAGTCATGTGCAACAACGAAGAGGAACTGGAGGATTACACAGAGCAAAACCTTACCAAGCCATCACGTGAATCTGATGAGGGAAACAGTCAGCAATCTGTCCTCAACAACCTCCAATCTGACCTCAATCAACATCTGGATCGGAGGTCTACAACTCCAAGAAATGGCCACATCATGGCATGATGGGTGTTATAGTTCCCCAACAGCCTTGAGTTACATATATAGAGAAGGATTCATCTACTGTTGAAAAAAAAATCCCTTGGATCCTGAAGTTATTTTGTTATTGACTAATGAAAACTTTCACAAACATTAAAAAAAAAAAGTTTCTAAAAGTTAATTAACTTCTGATGCTTAAATGTTTGATCAAAATTAAAAAAAAAAGTGTTTTTTTCTTTTCTTTCTAGAAACAGCGCCACTCTTGTCTGTTGGCGGTGTATGGTATTGCAACCCAGCAAGATGGTTGTACGGTCTGATACAGAGTGCAATGTAATATTACCTGGTGGTAATATCCAGGTAATGGAAACGGGCTTTGTATATAGACAGAAGGTGACGATTTGCCGGAGACTCTCTCACACCATTAAGCCGCATTCACACATTGGTGTTTGTCACCTTGTTGTGCATTATCCCGACTGACGCACATTTTATGGGGCTATTCTCTTTTTTCGTGGACCGAGGGTCTGCATGGACCAAATATGGGAAAAGAACGGAACAACAAATAAATTAAAAATACTTTTTTTGTCACATTATGATTTATAAAAATAAATAAAAAAAAAATCACAAAAAAAATAAAAAAAACTAAAGTCCCAGATTCATCATTTGTATATTTTTAAGTCACTTATTTATTTTTTTGTCTTATGGTCACCTATTTTCTTTTGAGCACGTGTTCAGAACTTTTGCCCAGAATAAAAAATGCTCTAATTTTTTTTTTCGCTATTTTTTAGTGCAAAAAGCCACAGGTTGCAACATTTCAGCGAAAAAATGCAGATGGACATTGAAAAAAAATCCCTCTGGGGTGGGAGATGGATACATTTAAGCAAAAACATCTGAGACCTCCAACCTGTGCCGACAATGGGAAATAAATAAATCAATTAATAAATAAATAAAGTAAATAAATAAAAAAAAATGGACATATAAAATAGACTTTAAAAAAGGCGCAAATGGAAAGAAAAATACGATTTCAGGAAACTCATTCACTTTGCTGGTCCTATAAAATGCAGCGATTTTTTTTTTTTCCTATGGAAAAATTGCAACATGTGAATACGCCTTTAATAAAACTTAATTGACAAAGTCAGAAGATTGCAAACGCATATAAATCCGGATGCATTTTCTTTTTTTTTTATTAGCGGGTTTTCCCAAAACTTGTGTTGTGGAGTTCAATATCCGCGATGTTGTTCGTTTATTTTAGGCGACCTTGCTGCAAAAAAAAATGCAAAGTTGCAGAAATCTTTCCGTGTTCACATGCTGCAGTTTTTTTATGCCAAAATACATTTTTTTCTGATTATTGCTGCATTTTACCCTTTATTTAATGCAGATTTAACGCTAAATTTTAATGCAATCTTTTATCACTAAATTTATTTATTTTTTACCAAAAAAAACGCACTGTGTGAACAGGCCCTTACAGCAGACAAACAATCAGGCAAGTTTAGATTATTTTTTTTAAAAATGTCGCAATATTAGAAGAGCACAATCACTGCACTGAAAAAAAAGCGTCATCGCACGACACTTTTCCCATCAGTCTTGTGCACACCTGCAATTTGTAGCCTGCGGCTCTTACAGGTGATGCCGGAGCCCCAGAACACAGAGCAGCCCGCACTGACGCCTCACCTGCGCGACACTGGCGGCCTCAGGAGCCGGGCCGTACTGCATGGAGGTGAAGATCTCCCGCACTGACGGTCAGTCTGTCCCCGTAGAGGCGGCCATGACATTCAGCAATGAGTAACAGCCCGTCAGCCCAGCCAACCACAAGGGGGAGCTCTAACACCGCGGCGCTGCAGAGTACGCACGTCACTTCCGCTGGAAGAAAGTCATATTATTACACACTAACAGGATTGTAATCCTCCATTCACCGCGTCTGGTCCCTATAGGTGTTAGTGTATTTTTTTTATATCTGTAAATTGCTGCGTTGTGCTGTAAAGTACTGTGTGTCAGAAATAGTGAGGGGAGGGAAGGAAAAGGGTCAAACGGAAGTGAGTGTCCGACCCGGAAGTGTGCGCATGTGTGGCACCCCAGGGGTCTGGTTTCCCACAGTAATGTAATGTTATGTCTGAGAGCAGGTGGGAGGTCCTTTGGTCAGGGATCCTGTGCATGCCACACCTCCTGCCCAGTCTTGGGAGGGGAAGACCTTCCCCTATATAAACCCGGGGCTGAAGCAGGGTTAGTCAGTCAAGGAGAGTAGAGACAAGAAACAGTCACAGGAAGAAACAGCAGAAGCTCAGTGGGAGCAATACTACTACAAGTCAGGGGCTGGCAGCTGCAGAGCTCGCCCTGACTGAGAAGCTTTCTTACCGGACCCGGCGTCCGAGGCTGTGGGGACTAACTCTTACCCAGCAGCAGAAGCCGACCGGCAGGGGATTTCAGGTCCTCAGGCCCAGAAACCCGAAGGCACGGTCACACGCGTGGGACCAGCGCCGCCATCGTGGAGCGGAAGCCATTAGAAGGCCCCGAGTCACCGGCCATACGGGTGAGCACCACACGGTACACTCAGGGACGTGGGCTACTTATATCCGCTTCTAGCAAGGTAGCCAGAAGAGTACAGTCAGTTTGGGAGGCCTACAACTCCGCCTGGCCAGGGGAGATCCCATCTGCTCAAGGACTGACCAGGCCCCGTTCGCTAGCAAGTACTCCGGGAGGGTCTATCGTTGTTACCAGTAAAGACCCTGAATTACACCGCACCGTCTCTGAGTGGTTCCTGCTACCCTCATCTTCCACGTCGGCTGCCCTGAGGCCATACCCCTCCCGTTGGGGGTTATACTATCACGCTGCACAATTCTACACCGGCCTCAGCGGTCTGCCCTGCAGCAGCAGCTCCTTAGCTGTACTCAACGGGTGGCGTAGTCGTCCAACATCTACCGCTGATACAGCGCCACTTAGTCTGACTCCCTGGGCACGGACCGGATCACCGCCATGAGACTACAACCCTCAACAGATCCGGCTCCGGGTAAGCTCCCGCGTGCGCAACGCAGCGCGACACAGGCCCAGGGGCGCGTCAACTTTTGGCGTAGTCGGCAGGATCTCGTGCCCGCAACCACCGGGTACTGCGTGCCTGAAAAAGACTGTTCAAACTTACCTGTGGTGAAGATTCCCGCCATCCGGCGCCATCTTCCGCTTCCTTCCCGCCATCGGTGGAGTTTTCCCGCCATCCGGCGCCATCTTCAGCCTTCTTCCCGCCATACGTGGAGTTTTCCCGCCATTGGACGCCATCTTGAGGACGCCGCGCGGGAAGAAGAGGGGCGTGGACTCCGAAAGTGCGCGAGAACTGAAGCCCCGCCTCACGTCCGGACGTTGCGTAAGGTCCTGGAAGGAGCCCAGCAGACGCCGACGTCACCGGAGCGCGACGGAAGGTCCTCAACCCTGACGATCTACTGCGGAGCCGCGGCCTACGGAACAGGATCATCGCAAGGTAGGCCACGGTCCACTAGGGGGGAGGAAGATGTCGGATGCGGAGGAGAGCTTCATTGCCTCAACCCCCGCCAGCGCCACCGCTGCTGCAGTTATGCCCTTCACCATGCCCTATATCCCGGGAGCAGCTTGGCTACCCCAGTACTCAGGGGAGTCACATACCCTGCATGACTTTAGAGAAAAGCTGGATAGCCTCTTCCAGGTGTACCCCCTCACAGAAGAGCAAAAAGTGAGCATCCTGGTGGCCCAACTAACCGGGGCAGCCAAAAGGGAAGTAAAATCCTGGCCACCTGGGAGGAAGACTGTCGCAGGGATACTAACCCGGCTGAAGGATACCTTTGATACCCGCACCTCAGCCGAGATTAAGCTTAGATTCTACGGGTGCAAGCAGCGAGCGCATGAGAGTATAAGGGACTATGCACTAAACCTACAAGAGGCCCTGAGGGCCATTAAGCAGACCGACCCTGATGGAGTGGGAAACGAGGACAGGCTGTTGACCGAACAATTTATAGAGGGACTATATTGTAATGCCCACCGAACCCAGTTGCGGGCGATGGCCTTACAGGATCCCCATCTGGGCTTTGCACAGTTCAAGGACAGAGCCATCCGGGTGCTCCGAGAACCGGCACCGGGTGGCGTTGTGACCCACAGGCGCCCAGCTATCACTTACCACCAGGAGGCGGCGCCCTTGTCGGCAGGGCCTGTGGGAGCTGATGCGCAGGCTTTGGACAATGACCCGGCTCCAGACCTACACCATCAGGTCCAAGAGCTAGCTAAGAGCGTTGCTGCGCTAATCCGAACTGTGCAGTCTTTACAGGTTTCCAACCCAGGGAAGATCCAGCTGGCATCCGGACCGGAGGACATCACGTGGCGTCGACCAAGGAGGACCCCACCGGCCAGAGGAAGACCCAGTGACCGATACAGCGAAGACGGACGACCCATCTGCCGCCGCTGCAATCAACCCGGACATATGGCAAGGTACTGTTCTTTAAACGGGCACAACCTGGGGTAGAGGGCCAACCCCCAGGAAAAAGATCACCAGGCCCATCGAACTGGCGCGACAGATATGTGGGAGGACGTCCAGTCTTGCCTGTGGTACTGGATGGCATTCCCATGAGTGCCCTACTGGACACCGGGTCACAGGTCACCACCATCCCGTACGTGCTCTTTAAGCAGTACTGGAATGACTCGGATATTACCCGCTACCCTGACGACGACTTGAGTATCATCGCCAGCAATGGCCAGCCCGTGCCACAGATCGGATTTAAAGAGGTGACCATCAAAATCGGTAGAGTCGAACTGCAAGCACAGGGACTGATCATTGTAGATATTGACAAACATGAGAGTCACCCAAAAATAACTCTAGGAACTAATGTAATTGAAAATTGTCTTGCAGAGGTGATTTTCCTTTTACAGCAGGTTGCCAAGAACGCCAGCTCCGGCGAGCAGCGGGTGCTCCAGAAAGAGATCCGGGCACTGATGCGACGGCAACAGGTGGAACTCTCCGGTGGTGAGATTGGTAGCGTAAGAATGTGTGACCCTTTTCCTATTGCCATGCCCCCAAAAAGTGAAATGATGATTTGGTGCCGGGCAGCTATTGGTCTGAGAGGTAGAGATTACCAGGCAATGGTAGAACCAGTTTACTCAGACAGTAGGCCCACCATCTTGACAGCACGGGGGGTGGTTAATGTACGCCATGGGAGGGTGCCCGTTCGCATAATCAATATCGGGAAGAGGGAAGTGTACCTGCCCCGGTATGCCACGCTAGCCAAATTATATACCATTAACCAAAATGCTATACAATCTGTGGAACCCTTGCCTCCATCTCACCCGGAGGAAGGTAACGGCTCTAAGAAAACAAAGGAGGACTGGTGTCAGCAACTACATTTGGGTACTGACTCCACTCCCTCACATCAGAAACAGGGAGTCTATCGGGTGGTTCAAGAGTACGAGAGAGTGTTTAGTAAACACCCGTTAGACTTCGGGCGAGTCAAGGGGGTAGAACACCACATCCCCACGGGAGACCATCCTCCCATAAAAGAGAGGTATCGACCCGTACCCCCTGCACACTACCAACACGCCAAGGGGATGCTTAGAGACATGAAGGAGGCTGGGGAGATCAGGGATAGCTGTAGCCCCTGGGCAGCTCCACTAGTCTTAGTCAGAAAAAAAGACAACACCATGAGGATGTGTGTAGATTACCGGAAAATCAACCGTATCACACACAAGGATGCGTACCCCTTACCAAGGATAGAGGAGTCATTGGCTGCTTTAAGATCTGCTAACTTCTTCTCTACCTTGGATCTCACTAGCGGGTACTGGCAGGTTCCTGTAGCAGAGGCGGACCGGGAGAAGACCGCATTCACCACCCCGATGGGACTTAGCGAGTTCACCTGCATGCCGTTCGGACTCTGCAACGCACCAGGAACCTTCCAACGACTAATGGAGTGTTGTCTGGGCCACAGAAACTTTGAGACGGTCCTGTTGTACCTGGACGATGTCATCGTATATTCCAAGATGTATGAGGACCACCTGAAACACCTGGCGGAAGTGTTCGAAGCTCTGGCGAGTTACGGCCTAAAGGTGAAACCCTCCAAGTGTCACCTCCTGAAACCAAAGGTGCAGTACCTGGGACACGTGGTGAGCGCTGACGGAGTGGCTCCCGACCCTGATAAGATCACCGCAATTAAGGAATGGCCAAGCCCCTCCAGCGTAAAAGAAGTGCGGCAGTTCCTCGGGTTGGTAGGCTACTACCGAAGGTTTATTCCCGGTTTCACCAAAAAGGCAGCACCTATGCAGTACCTCCTGATAGGCCAGTCCCGGAAGGCCAAGAACCAGAAGCCGCCCTTCAAATGGGAGGAGCTGGAAGAAGAGTCCTTCCGCCAGCTGAAGATGGCCCTCACGGGGGACGAAATCCTGGCGTACCCGGATTATAGCCAGCCCTTTATCCTCTACACCGACGCCAGTAACATCGGGCTAGGAGCCGTACTGTCCCAGATCCAGCAGGGGAAGGAACGAGTAATCGCCTACGCCAGCCGAAAGCTGCGACCCACCGAAAGGAATCCCGAGAATTACAGCTCATTTAAGCTAGAGTTCCTGGCCGTAGTATGGGCAGTCACCGAGCGCTTTAAGCATTACCTCGCTTCTTCCCGGTTCACCGTGTACACGGATAACAACCCGTTGACACACCTGGACACGGCAAGACTCGGTGCCCTGGAGCAGAGGTGGATGGCCCGTCTGTCCAACTACGAGTTCACAATCAAATACCGGGCCGGACGCTCCAATACCAACGCGGACGCCCTGTCCAGGATGCCCAACCTGCCGGACGAAGGAGAAGATCCGGAGGGACTGGAAGAAGTTGAACTCCCTGCGTTCCACCGTCATGGGACTATCCAGTATTCCCACCGGGTAAGGAGTAAGCAGGCTGCTACGTTGAACCCCTTACCTCACTACAACTGGGCGGAAACGCAAGACAGCGACCCTGCCGTCCGACTGGTGAAGGAGATGCTGACTCGCCCGGAGGCTTGCCTTGAACCAGACGCTCCGGAGGAAGCCAAACAACTATGGGCAGAGAGGAGTCGACTGTTCCTTTACAAGGGGAAGTTGTGCCGCAGAATGGTTAACTCCCGAACGCATGAACTACTCTGGCAAGTAGTGGTGCCACGAAGAGACGCAGCCATGGTAATGGAGGCATACCACGACGGAGCTGGACACTTCGGGTGGAAGAAGCTGGAGTTCCTGCTGCGCGAGCGATTCCACTGGGTAGGCATGAGGGGAACCATTGAGAAGTGGTGCAGAGACTGTGGCCCGTGCAACCTAAGAAGGAAGGATCGTGCCAGCCAGAAGACTCCCCTGCAGTCCATCGTCACCCGGCAGCCGTTGGAACTGGTAGCCTTGGATCATGTAAAACTGACCCCAAGCAGAAGTGGCTACGTCTACGCACTAACTATCGTGGATCACTACTCCCGGTTCTTGGTTGTCGTCCCCGTCAAGGACTTAACAGCTCGAACAGCAGCGAGAGCCTTCCAGCAGCATTTCTGCCGTCCACACGGGTACCCGGACCAAGTGTTGACAGACCAGGGACCTGCCTTTGAAGCGGAGGTCTTCCAAGAATTCTGCACTCTGTATGGCTGCCGGAAGATAAGGACGACACCCTATCATCCGCAAACTAATGGACTTTGTGAGAAAATGAACCAGGTGGTAATGGATCTTCTGAAAACGTTGCCCCTGGAAGAACGCAGTCTGTGGCCTGAGAAGCTGCCCGATCTGGTGGACCTATACAACCACATCCCGGTAGGTTCCACCAACTGTACCCCGGCTTACCTAATGAGGGCAAGACCTGGTAAGTTACCTGTTGACCTGGAAATGGGAGTCCTGACACCCGAGGACACTTCACCAGAAGCAGACTGGGACACAGAGAGGCAGCAGCAGTACCGGAAAGTACAGGAGAGCGTGGAGCGAAGTCTCTGTCAGGCTAGGGAAAGACAAGAGAAAACTTACAACCAGTATGCTCCCGCTGTTCCCCTGGTACCCGGAGAGCAGGTCTTGAAGAGGAAGAGACGGCTCCACAAGTTGGACGACCAGTGGGAGAAGGACCCGTACACCGTACTGCCCTCAAGCCACGAGAACCCGAAGGTTTGTACCATCAGTAAAGACGGAGGGGAAACTACAGCCATTGTATCCCGGGACCACCTGAAGAAGTGTCCCGAACAACTGAGGAACCCTGAAGAGGAACAAGAAGACCATCGACCCGTAGAGGAAAGGGAAGATATGGTTAGTACTGTGCTCGGGGACTTCCCTCGGTCTTGGACTCAAGTCAATGGTGCAGTTGTGGTACCCGTACTCACCTTCCTCCAACCAGCATCCCAAGCACCTACGGAGCAACAGGTAGAGCTGGAAGAACAGCCGGTCCAGGAGGCAGAAGACCCCACACCCGCAGACCAGGAGGATCAACCCTCTGCTTGCAGTGAGCCTGCCATATCCCTAGTGAGCCAAAGAGCCGGTAGACAGCTGCCCATTTTACCCTTGACAGCTCCTACACCCTGTAGTTCAGGGCTAGACAGTCAGCGCCGTAGGTCCACTAGGGCCACTAGAGGCCAGTTACCCGCACGTTGGAGGATTTGAAGTGTATAAATTGTTTTATTTATGTTTACCTGTGTATTGTTGCTTGTGTATAATTTTGTGTTTCTAGTTATTTGTAGGAGTCCTTGGTGGATTTACCGGGAATCCTTTGTACATAGTTGGAGCGTAACCCAGGACGGACTAAAGACTGTTAAGGACTCGGGGCAGGACAAACCCCTACCTGGTTACGTCTCCCTGTTTTGGTGAAATGGACACCTTGCTTTTCTTCAAAGACTACACCCGGTTACGGACATGCCGTGACCACCTTTATGTGTTTCTTCTTATTTGTACTATTATTGTTGTTATATCTTGTTATGTTTTTCTAAAATATGTTTAGTCCCGGAGTACTAAATTTCACTAGGGGGGAATGTGGCACCCCAGGGGTCTGGTTTCCCACAGTAATGTAATGTTATGTCTGAGAGCAGGTGGGAGGTCCTTTGGTCAGGGATCCTGTGCATGCCACACCTCCTGTCCAGTCTTGGGAGGGGAAGACCTTCCCCTATATAAACCCGGGGCTGAAGCAGGGTTAGTCAGTCAAGGAGAGTAGAGACAAGAAACAGTCACAGGAAGAAACAGCAGAAGCTCAGTGGGAGCAATACTACTACAAGTCAGGGGCTGGCAGCTGCAGAGCTCGCCCTGACTGAGAAGCTTTCTTACCGGACCCGGCGTCCGAGGCTGTGGGGACTAACTCTTACCCAGCAGCAGAAGCCAACCGGCAGGGGATTTCAGGTCCTCAGGCCCAGAAACCCGAAGGCACGGTCACACGCGTGGGACCAGCGCCGCCATCGTGGAGCGGAAGCCATTAGAAGGCCCCGAGTCACCGGCCATACGGGTGAGCACCACACGGTACACTCAGGGACGTGGGCTACTTATATCCGCTTCTAGCAAGGTAGCCAGAAGAGTACAGTCAGTTTGGGAGGCCTACAACTCCGCCTGGCCAGGGGAGATCCCATCTGCTCAAGGACTGACCAGGCCCCGTTCGCTAGCAAGTACTCCGGGAGGGTCTATCGTTGTTACCAGTAAAGACCCTGAATTACACCGCACCGTCTCTGAGTGGTTCCTGCTACCCTCATCTTCCACGTCGGCTGCCCTGAGGCCATACCCCTCCCGTTGGGGGTTATACTATCACGCTGCACAATTCTACACCGGCCTCAGCGGTCTGCCCTGCAGCAGCAGCTCCTTAGCTGTACTCAACGGGTGGCGTAGTCGTCCAACATCTACCGCTGATACAGCGCCACTTAGTCTGACTCCCTGGGCACGGACCGGATCACCGCCACGAGACTACAACCCTCAACAGATCCGGCTCCAGGTAGGCTCCCGCGTGCGCAACGCAGCGCGACACAGGCCCAGGGGCGCGTCACATGCGCGGACACAGCCTGTTGCTGAGGCGTGGTGACGCTGTAGCTGGGTGATTGCAGTCAGAGTAGGGTTGCATCTAGTTTGGAGTTGATTATTTGTGGTCCTCAAACAATCAACTCCATTCTAGCTGATTCACCATTGAGCCGTCTAGTTTGGAGTTGCTTTTTTGTGGTCCTCATTTTATCAGCTCCACTCTAGACGGATCACTACTGAAGTGACTGGATCGGGGGGATATTTTGTGGTCCTCATTCCAGCATCTCCACTCTAGCTGATTCACTGGTGAAGTGACTGGATCGGGGGGATATTTTGTGGTCCTCATTTTAGCAGCTCCACTCTAGCTGATTCACTGGTGAGGTGACTGGATCGGAGGGATATTTTGTGGTCCTCATTCCAGCATCTCCACTCTAGCTGATTCACTGGTGAGGTGACTGGATCGGAGGGATATTTTGATGATCTCTCTGCAGCTTCTCCATTCTAGACAGTTCAGTTTCTACACTGAAGTTCCTCAAAAAATCACCTCCAATGTCCAGAATGGAGCAGATTCCCGGATACTCATAGCCTGCAATGTAGTGGAATTGGAATGTACACACATTGTAGATATATATCAGCCTTATAATTCTAATGATTTCATGTTTTTATTTTTTAAGTACTTGCTCAAACTGTTATATTTATTACATATTTCCAAAGGGCAAAATTTTATTTTTTTCATAATTAATCGAACTTGCATTTTATTATCGCTTTTTGTAATATAAATAATCACACACAGCGCTGATCATTCAGTTTTACGTGGGGAAAAACGTAACAGAGCGCAGCAACAGAATCCTCATAATTTACAACATTGTATTGGAGTGGATTTTTTGAGGACCTTATTTGAGCAACTCCATTCTAGCTGATTCACTAGTGAGCCGTCTAGATTGGAGTGGGTATTTTGAGGATGTTCCTTGTAGCCTCCAATCTGTACTGTTTGGTGCTGAGGTGACTGGAATCAAGTTTTTCAAAGAGTGAGTGGAGCTTCGCAGGGAGAAACATAACAGAGCGCAGCAACAGAGTCCTCATAATTTACAACATTGTATTGGAGTGGATTTTTTGAGGACCTCATTTTAGTAACTCTATTCTAGCTGATTCACCATTGAGCCATCTAGATCGGAGTGGATTTTTTGTGGACATCTTTTAGCAACCCCATTCTCTACCGTCATGGCCAAAAGTATTGAGATTGAGACAAATAGTAATTTTTCCAAAGTTTACTGCTTCATTTTTTGTAATGGCAATTTGCATATACTCCTGAATGTCAAAGAGTGATCAGCTTAACAGCAATTACTGTACTTGCAAAGTCAATATTTGCCCAGAAAATGAACTTTAACCCCCAAAACACATTTCTACATCATTGCAGTCCTGCCTTAAAAGGAGCAGCTAACATCGTTTTAGTGATTGATCCATTAACACAGGTGTGGGTGTTGATGAGGACAGGGCTGGCGATCAATCAATCATGATTAAGTAAGAATGACATCACTGGACACTTTAAAAGGAGGCTGGTTCTTGGTATCATTGTTTCTCTTCAGTTAACCATGGTTATCCCTAAAGAAACACGTGCAGCCATCATTGCACTGCACAAAAATGACCTAACAGGGAAGAGTATCGCAGCTACAAAGATTGCACCTCAGTCAACAATCTATCGCATCATCAAGAACTTCAAGGAGAGAGCTTCCATTGTTGTCAAAAAGGCTCCAGGGCGCCCAAGAAAGACCAGCAAGCGCCAGGACCGTATCTTAAAACTGTTTCAGCTGCGGGATCGGACTACCAGCAGTGCCGAGCTTGCTCAGGAATGGCAGCAGGCTGGTGTGAGTGCTTCTGCATGCACTGTGAGGCGGAGACTCTTTGAGCAAGGGCTGGTTTCAAGGAGGGCAGCAAAGAAGCCACTTCTCTCCAGAAAAAACATTAGGGACCGACTGATATTCTGCAAAAGGTACAGGGAGTGGACTGCTGAGGACTGGGGCAAAGTCATTTTCTCTGATGAATCCCCTTTTCGACTGTTTGGGACATCTGGAAAACAGCTTATTCGGAGAAGAAGAGGTGAGCGCTACCACCAGTCTTGTCTCATGCCAACTGTAAAGCATCCTGAAACCATTCATGTGTGGGGTTGCTTCTCAGCCAAGGGAATTGGCTCACTCACAGTCTTGCATAAAAACACAGCCATGAATAAAGAATGGTACCAGAATGTCCTCCAAGAGCAACTTCTCCCAACCGTCCAAGAGCAGTTTGGCGCCCAACAATGCCTTTTCCAGCATGATGGAGCACCTTGCCATAAAGCAAAGGTGATAACTAAATGGCTCATGGAACAAAACATAGAGATTTTGGGTCCATGGCCTGGAAACTCCCTAGATCTTAATCCCATTGAGAACTTGTGGTCAATCATCAAGAGACGGGTGGACAAACAAAAACCAACAAATTCTGGCAAAATGCAAGCATTGATTATGCAAGAATGGACTGCTATCAGTCAGGATTTGGTCCAAAAGTTGATTGAGAGCATGCCAGGGAGAATTACAGAGGTCTTGAAGAAGAAGGGGCAACACTGAAAATATTGACTTGCTGCATTAACTCATTCTAACTGTCAATATAACTTATTGGTACTCATAATATGATTGCAATTATATTTCTGTATGTGATATAAACATCAGACAAACACTAATAAAAACCAGAGGCCAGCAGATCATGTGAAAATATAATTTTGGTGTCATTCTCAATACTTTTGGCCATGACTGTACAGTTTCGTGCTGAAGAGACTGGAATTGAGTTTTTCGGAGAGTGAGCGGAGCCTCACGGGGAGAAACGTAACAGAGCGCAGAGACAGAGTCCTCATAATTTACCACACTGGATCGGAGTGGCTTTTTTGAGGACCTCATTTGAGCAACTCCATTCTAGCTGATTCACCATTGAGCTATCTAGATCGGAGTGGATTTTTAGATGATCTCCCTGTAGCCTCTATTCTGTACAGTTCATTGCTGACCTGACTAGAATAGAGTTGCTGGAGCGTTTTCCTCATAGGATCAAATCCAATCTAGACGGCTCATGACTGAAACCTCCAGAATGGAGTTAATTCCAGGGTCGGTCTGGCCTGGCGGGAAATCGGGAAATTTCCCGGTGGGCCCCAATATGAGAGTGAGAAAATTGGTGGCGGGGGCCCTTTAAAAATGTGGGCCCTTTAAAAGCGCGGCTGAAGGAAATGTAGCGTCGCGCGCACTGAACATTCATTGGTGACAGCGGGCCTGCAGTGACGTGCATGCAGCATACTTACCACGTGAGTAGTAGGATGGACTCTTTCTGGGTGGTGACACGCACTGCGCTCTGCTTTCCCGCTGGCTGGCAGACTGTGGTGTGGTGTCAGGTGACACTGACGCTGACGCCGCTCTCTTCTGGCCACGCTCTGCAGTGCTCTCTCTCAGCTCCGGGGCCGTCCTCCTATGATACGCTGGCGCCAACGAACCCGACGTCTCGCTCTGCTCTCCCTGCTCCCGGGCTTCTGATGTGGTCCCATCCCGGCTCCTTACCTGTTCTGGCCTACTCCCCTGTAGTAATACCTGTTCCGGACCGGGTGGTGGCACCAGCACCGGCGCACCGCCCCCTTCTCTCCTGCTCTGATTCTGGGCTTTTTTATACCGGTTCCGGGGCTGGATATGTGGACAGTGACCGTCCTCTACAGTTCAACTCTCCAACCTGGCCTGGAATTGGAAACAATAACTCCACCTGATGAAGGCAGCAGACCGCTGCAGAAATGCGTTGTGGGCATTAATACTTAAATAAAGAGGTTTGTTTTATCCTTTTCCAGCGCCTTATCCAGTTTCTAGCGCCCCACTGACCACTTCAATTTGCACACTGGAATTGGAAACAAGGCTGCAGGCCTACAGCTCTCACTGCTTTAATTTCATGTCAAAAGTACCGTGCCAAATATTCAATAAGGTTTTTATGAGTGAGTGTTCCCAGCACTGGCCAACAATAATATAATTTATTTTATACATTATGCATTGCACTCTAGGCCTCCTATATGACATGTAGATCATACTTTTGGCCTCCTATATGACATATACAGACAGTGTATATGCCATATAGGAGGCTGAGAGTGCGGTATGCATTTTATATGAGGCCTAGAGTGCGGGCCTACATGATGTACAATGCACTCGGCCTCCTATATAAAGTATAGACTATAGGAGGCTGAGAGTGCAGTATACGTTTTATATGAGGCCTAGAGTGCGGGCCTACATGATGTACAACGCACTCGGCCTCCTATATAAAGTATAGACTATAGGAGGCTGAGAGTGCGGTATACGTTTTATATGAGGCCTAGAGTGCGGACCTACAAGATGTACAACGCACTCGGCCTCCTATATAAAGTATAGACTATAGGAGGCTGAGAGTGCGGTATACGTTTTATATGAGGCCTAGAGTGCGGACCTACATGATGTACAACGCACTCGGCCTCCTACATAAAGTATATACTGTTTCCACGGACCGTGTGTCCGTGGGCAAAACACGCTGACATGTCAGTTTTTTTTATACACTGCACGGGCCGAAAAACGTCCCGCACACGAGCACACAGATGACGTGCGTGTGTCGTTGGTGTGACACATACCGGCGCCTGGGAATTAACGGTACAGTTCATGCTGTTCCCAGGTGCTTAAGGAATCAGCGATCAGCGCTAGCAAGGGACAATGTTGAGAGCAGTAGGTTCACCTCCCGATGTTGCCAAAACCTGTAAATATAAGAAAATTAAAAAAAACATATTCACCTGGCTTGAGGCGACCACACACGCTGAGGAGCTTGACTCCCTGCAGCGAGCAGGCCCCTATGCTCACTGAGCTCAGCATAGGTCGGGGGACCGCTCACTGCAGCAAGTCATTCTCCTACGCTCCTCATCGTGTGTGGTCACTTTAAGCCAGGTGAATATATTGTTGTTTTTTTTAATTTTAGTATTATTTTTACAGGTTTTGGAGACATTTGGAGGTGAATACTACTTTCAACATTGTCTCTTCATTGTCCCTTGCTAACACTGATTGCAGCGCCGGCAGGGGACAGTGATGAGCGATTCCTTCAGCACCCGGTGCTTGGGAACAGCACAAACTGTACTGCTGATTCCCAAGTGGTGGTACGGTATGTGTGATCCTGATGGAGCACACGTATGCCACACTGACACGGATATCTCCGGTACTGTTTTTTCCAGTACCGGAAATATCCGGATGTATGAAAGAGCCCTATGCCATATAGGAGGCCAAGAGTTTGTATGTCACATTGGAGACCAAGAGTGCGGTATACGTTATATATGGGGCCTATATGACATAATAGATCACACTCTCTACCTCCTATATGAAATATAGATCACACTCTTGGACTCATGAATTATACAGTGTATATGTCATATAGGAGGCTGAGAGTGCGGGCCTATATGACGTATACAACACACTCAGCCTGATATATAAAGTATATATTATAGGAGACCGAATGTGCAGTCTGTACGTCATATAGGAGGCCGAGAGTGCGATATATGTCATGTGTGGGGTCAATATGATGTATACCACATAGAAGTGAAGTATGCCGCCACCAGTTCCCAAATCTTCCCAAACGGGTTTTTTAGCCGTTGGCTATCCACATCAGGAGGTGCAATGTCTAAATAAGCAGTGTTAATCAAATGTCCAAGGAAGTATGAAAAAGACAGCACTCACCAATGGATCCCAAAAAAGATCCTTTTATTTCAGATTCAGCGTACAGACGTTGTGGCTGGTTCAGGGGTGAAAAGAGGACGACGGCCGTTTCGCGCACAAGCAGCGCCACTACGGGTCCAGTATAGTTCACTCCCGCACCCCTGAACCAGCCGCAACGTCTGTATGCTGGATCTGAAATAAAAGGATCTTTTTTTGGCATCCATTGGTGAGTGCTGTCTATTTCATACCTCCTATATGATGTATAGATCGCACTTTCTACCTCATATATGACAAACAGACCGCACTCTCTGCCTCCTATATGACATATACAATGCATTTGGCCTCCTATATTTCATTGCAGCCATTTGGTAAATTCTAAAAAGTTCATTATTCTTCTCATTAAAGTACACTCTGCACCCCATCTTGACTACAAATTTATTGAAAAAGCACTTTACATTACAGAGGGGACTTGTACAGACAATAAAGACATTACAGAATAAACATAACTCAGATACCAAGAGGAGTGAGGGCCCTGCCCGCAAGCTACAATCTATGAGGAAATAGGGAGACACGAAAGGTAAATGATAAAATGTGCTTATATTGTATGATACAACCATTATACACTAAATAGGGTCTGCACATAACGCTGCATGAACCGCTCACCAGCCAGTATGTGTATGGCCACAGAGGGCTATTAAGTGCATGGAGGGTGTGCACACAGACGCTACAAGGGTCTATATATGCTACTATATGCAGTATATAGTGTGCAGACGGTTAGATAGTATGGTGCTGCGTATATGGTGTGGAATCCACATTCTATTCACTGCCATATCTATACATTATATAGTATATACACTGCTCCGCTCTATATTCCTGAACACAGTGTATATGTATATACTGTATAATGTGTGTGTCTGTATATATAATATATACATATATATTGCAGAGTACCACTTCTGTCCTCTATACTGGGTGTAATTCTCAGTATCTGTATATACACACTGCACTGGTAAAATAAGATGTAAAATAATAATAATTTGAGTGGTTTACCCTCTGATATGTACCACTCCCAGCATGCACTGTCAGATTTAACCCTTCCGGGCCTGCTGGGAGTTGTAGGTTTGTTACTGCAGGGATGATGCGGGGACGGGTATTGCATTTGAACCCACAGCATCAAGTCATTCACACTTTAACCCCTTAATAACATTTGACGTACTAATACGCGTCTGTGCCCTGGGACTTAAGAGCCAGACCCGTATTAGTACGTCATGGCGATCGCGCGCGCACACAGGCTGTGCAGGCGCGATCGCCGCCGGGTGTCAGCTGATTGTCACAGCTGACACCCGGTACTATGTGCAGGGAGCGGTCCTGCACCGCTCCCAGCACATTAACCCCCGCTATGCTGCGATCGAAGTCGATCGAAATCGATCGCGGCATTGCGGGGGCAAGGGGAGGTGATAGGCGATACTCACCTCCTCTTCCGGCTTCCAGCGCAGACTGCAGCTGCTTCCCGGGTGTTGCCATGACGACCCGATGTCGTCATGACAACATCCGGGTCACCAGAGAGCAGGAAGATTGCTTGGACATGCGCAGTGCATCTCCAAGCAATCTTAACACTGTGCACTTCTGACAGCCTGCATGGCATAGGGATGGTGCTCCATTCCTATGCCATGCAGGCGATCAGAAAAAAAAAAGTGAAAGTCCCAGAGTGGGACAAAGTAATAAGGTGTACAAACTGTCTGAAAGTGGAAAAAAAAAAAAAATGTGCAAAAATATTATAAAAAAATAAAAAAAATAATACACCAAAAATAAAAATATAATGTACCCATCAATAAATATTATTATAAAAAAAATAAAAAAAAAACAATAAAAGTACACATATTTGGTATCGCCGCGTCCGGAACAGCCTGACCTATAAAACTGTCCCACTAGTTAACCCCTTCAGTGAACACGGTAAAAAAAAAAAAAAAAAAAAACGCAGCAAAAAACAATGCTTTATCACCATACCGCCAAACAAAAAGTGGAATAACACGCGATCAAAAAGACGCATATAAATAAAAATGATACCGCTGAAAACGTCATCTCGTCCCACAAAAAACAAGCCGCCATACAGCTCCATCAGCCGAAAAATAAAAAAGTTTCAGCTCTCAGAATAAAGCGATGCTAAAAAATATTTTTTTCTATAAAATAGCTTTTATTGTGTATAAGCGCCAAAACATAGAAAAATTATACAAATGTGGTACCGCTGTAAACGTACTGACCCGAAGAATAAAGCTACCTCATCAATTTTACCACACGCGGAACAGAATAAAAAAAAAAAAAAAAAACAATTCCTGAATTGTTGGTTTTTGTTTATTCTGCCTCCCAAAAATCGGAATAGAAAGCGATCAAAAAATGTCACGTGCCTGAAAATGGCACCAATAACAACGTCAAGTCATCCCGCAAAAAACGAGCCGTCACATGACTGTCTGCCAAAATCTGGAAAAATTATAGCTCTCAAAATATGGCGATGCAAAAACTAGATTTTACAAAAAATGCGTCTTTTAGTGTGTGACAGCTGTCAGTCATAAAAACCCCATATGATTCTGGCATTGCTGTAATCACACCGACCCGAAGAATAAAGTCGTCTAATCACTTATACCGCACAAGGAACGGCGTCAAAAATAAACTCTTGGGTTAGGATTGGGCTAGGGTTAGGGCTGGGTTTGGGGCTAGGGTTGTGCTGGGGCTAGGGTTGTGCTGGGGCTAGGGTTGTGCTGGGGCTAGGGTTGTGCTAGTGCTAGGGTTGTGCTAGGGCTAGGGTTGTGCTAGGGCTAGGGCTGGGGTTGGGATTTTTTTCAAAAGTAAGAAAAAAAGATGACGATATGGTGACTAGTGTTGAGAGCAAGTGCTCGCTACTTGAGTTTGCATCGGGTGCTCTGGTATGCATTGAGTATCGTGGGTATTTGAGTGACATGCTCGAGTCTCTGCCCCATATGCTTCGCGGCCAAAAAACTTTACGGGGATTGCCTGCCATGCACGAGCGATCCCCGCATGTTTTTTTTTGGGTGCCTAATAACCGTGAAACATGCGGAGCAGGGACTCGAGCATGTCACTCAAGCACACGCTGTACATGGTGCATACCTGAGTACCCGATGCAAACTCAAGTAGCGAGCACTTGCGCTCAAGAATAATGACAACTTATTCAATATGATGACCTAATGTAAACAAATTCTGTGCCGTACCTCTGGGTTCAAAATGTTCACTATACACCTTAATAAAATCCTTGAGGGGTATAGTTTCCAAAATGGGGACACTTGTGGGGGAGCTCCACTGTTTAGGCACATCACGGGCTCTCCAAACGCGACATGGTGTCCGCTAACAAATTGAATGGAAAATCGGCTCAAATTGTTAGGGGACGCCATGTTGCGTTTGGAGAGCCCCTGTGTGCCCAAACATTGGAGCTCCCCCACAAGTGACCCCATTTTGGAAACTAGACCCCCCAAGGCACCTATCTAGATGCATAGTAAGCACTTGGAACCCCCAGGTGCTTCACAAATTGATTCGTAAAAATGAAAAAGTGAAAAAAAAAACACTTTTTCATTTTTATGAATCAATTTGTGAAGCACCTGGGGTTCCAAGTGCTCACTATGCATCTAGAAAGGTGCCTTGGGGGGTCTAGTTTCCAAAATGGGGTCACTTGTGGGGGAGCTCCAATGTTTGGGCACACAGGGACTCTCTAAATGCAACATGATATCCGCTAACAAATTGTCGGCTCAAATTGTTAGCGGATATCATGTTGCACTTGGAGAGTCCCTGTGTACCCAAACATTGGAGCTCCCCCACAAGTGACCCCATTTTGGAAACTAGACCCCCCAAGGCACCTATCTAGATGCATAGTGAGCACTTGGAACCCCAGATGCTTCACAAATTGATTCATAAAAATGAAAAAGTGTTTTTTTTTTCACTTTTTCATTATTACGAATCAATTTGTGAAGCACCTGGGGGTTCCAAGTGCTCACTATGCATCTAGAAAGGTGCCTTGGGGGGTTTAGTTTCCAAAATGGGGTCACATGTGGAGGAGCTCCAAAGTTTGGGCACAGAGGGGCTCTCCAAACGCAATGTGGTGTCCGCTAACAATTTGAGCCGATTTTCCATTCAATTTGTTAGCGGATACCATGTTGCATTTAGACAGTCCCTGTGTGCCCAAACATTGGAGCTCCCCCACAAGTGACCCCATTTTGGAAACTAGACCCCCCAAGGCACCTATCTAGATGCATAGTGAGCACTTGGAACCCCTAGGTGCTTCACAAATTGATTCATAAAAATGAAAAAGTGTTTTTTTTTTCACTTTTTCATTTTTACGAATCAATTTGTGAAGCACCTGGGGGTTCCAAGTGCTCACTATGCATCTAGAAAGGTGCCTTGGGGGGTTTAGTTTCCAAAATGGGGTCACATGTGGGGGAGCTCCAAAGTTTGGGCACAGAGGGGCTCTCCAAACGCAATGTGGTGTCCGCTAACAATTTGAGCCGATTTTCCATTCAATTTGTTAGCAGATACCATGTTGCATTTAGACAGTCCCTGTGTGCCCAAACATTGGAGCTCCCCCACAAGTGACCCCATTTTGGAAACTAGACCCCCCAAGGCACCTATCTAGATGCATAGTGAGCACTTGGAACCCCTAGGTGCTTCACAAATTGATTCATAAAAATGAAAAAGTGTTTTTTTTTTCACTTTTTCATTTTTACGAATCAATTTGTGAAGCACCTGGGGGTTCCAAGTGCTCACTATGCATCTAGAAAGGTGCCTTGGGGGGTCTAGTTTCCAAAATGGGGTCACTTGTGGGGGAGCTCCAAAGTTTGGGCACAGAGGGGCTCTCCAAACGCAATGTGGTGTCCGCTAACAATTTGAGCCGATTTTCCATTCAATTTGTTAGCGGATACCATGTTGCATTTAGAGAGTCCCTGTGTGCCCAAACATTGGAGCTCCCGCACAAGTGACCCCATTTTGGAAACTAGACCCCCCAAGGCACCTATCTAGATGCATAGTGTGCACTTGGAACCCCTAGGTGCTTCACAAATTGATTCGTAAAAATGAAAAAGTGTTTTTTTTTTCACTTTTTCATTTTTACGAATCAATTTGTGAAGCACCTGGGGGTTCCAAGTGCTCACTATGCATCTAGAAAGGTGCCTTGGGGGGTCTAGTTTCCAAAATGGGGTCACTTGTGGGGAAGCTCCAAAGTTTGGGCACACAGGGGCTCTCCAAACAGAACATGGTGTCCACTAATTATTCAAGCAAATTTTACAATCAAAAAGTCAAATGGCGCTCCTTCCCTTCCGAGCCCTGCCGTGCGCCCAAACAGTGTTTGTTCCCCAAATATTGGGTATCTGCGTGCCCAGGGGAAATTGCACAACAAATTTTGGGGTCCATTTTTTCTTGTTACCCCTGTGAAAATAAAAAAAATTGGGTCTAAAGTAACATTTTTGTGAAAAAAGTTAAATGTTCATTTTTTTCTTCCACATTCAAAAAATTCCTGTGAAGCACCTGAAGGGTTAATAAAGTTCTTGAATGTGGTTTTGAGCACCTTGAGGGGTGCAGTTTTTAGAATGGTGTCACTTTTGGGTATTTTCTGTCATAAAGACCTCTCAAAGTGACTTCAAATGTGATGTGGTCCCTAAAAAAATGGTTTTATAAATTTTGTTGGAAAAATGAGAAATCGCTGGTGAACTTTTAACCCTTATAGCTCCCTAACAAAAAAAAATTTTGGTTCCAAAATTGTGCTGATGTAAAGTAGACATGTGGGAAATGTTATTTATTAACTCTTTTGTGTGACATATCGCTCTGATTTCAGGGCTTAAAAATTCAAATTTTGAAAATCACAAAATTTTCTAATTTTTCGCCAAATTTCCGTTTTTTTCACAAATAAACGCAAGTGATATCGAAGAAATTTTTCCACAATCATGAAGTACAATATGTCACGAAAAAACAATCTCAGAATCAGGGGGATCCGTTGAAGCGTTCCAGAGTAATTACCTCATAAAGTGACAGCGGTCAGAATTGTAAAAATTGGCCCGGTCATTAACGTGCAAACCACCCGCGGGGCTTAAGGGGTTAAAGAGAACCTGTCACGTCCTAGCTGCCCTCTACACTGCCCCCATAGCGTTGGTAGTGACGCAATGTGCATCACTAGCAAGCTGTTTTCATGAAAATCGCTGCAGCTATAATGAATTTATAACGTTTAATATACTTATATCTAGGGCCGGCTCCAGGTTTTTCTGGGCCCCGGGCGAGTCTCAGTGGGCCCCTCTAACACATACCACGATTCATGATGCACAGATACCGCAGAGAAATCTATATATATAGTACAATGCAAAGATTTCACTTCTTACATTACATGAGTGATATCTACTGTAAATTCTACAATAGCTCAGAAGCCGGCGAATCCTCGCAGCACACAGTGCAGACCGGACAATATAGTCCTCCATACAGTATTATGGGCACCACTAAGTCCTCCATACAGTTTTATGGGCCCCATTATATATTGCTCCATACAGAATAATGACCCCACATAGTCCTCGTACAGTATAATGGGCACCACATATCTCCATACAGAATACTGGCCCCCATATAAGGCCGCATACGGAATACTGGCCCCCATATAAGGCTCCATAAAGGAATACTGGCCCCCATATAAGGCCCCATACGGAATACTGGCCCCCATATAAGGCCCCATATGGAATACTGGCCCCCATATAAGGCCCCATACGGAATACTGGCCCCCATACGAAATACTGGCCCCCATATAAGGCCCCATACGGAATACTTGCCCCCATATAAGGCCCCATAAAGGAATACTGGCCCCCATATAAGACCCCATGAAGGAATACTGGCCCCCATATAAGGCCCCATACGGAATACTGGCCCCCATATAAGGCCCCATACGGAATACTGGCCCCCATGTAAGGCCCCATACGGAATACTGGCCCCCATATAAGGCTCCATACGGAATACTGGCCCCCATATAACGCTCCATACGGAATACTGGCCCCCATATAAGGCTCCATACGGAATACTGCCCCCCATATAAGGCTCCATACAGAATACTGGCCCCCATATAACGCTCCATACAGGATACTGGTCCTCTTATAAAGCTCCATACAGGATACTGGCCCCCATATAACGCTCCATACAGGATACTGGTCCCCTTATAACGCTTCATACAGGATACTGGCCCCCATATAATGCTCCATGCAGGCTGTTACCCCCCACATAATGCCTCATACAGGCTGTCTCCCCCCTTATAATGCTCCATGCAAGCTGTTACCCCCCACATAATGCCCCATACAGGCTGTCCCCCCACCGTATAATGCTCCATGCAGGCTGTTCCCCCCTTATATTGCCCCATGCAGGCTGTCACCCCTCCTCTTTATAATGCCCCATGCAAGATGTCACCCCCTCTCTCTATAATGCCCCAAACAGGATGTCACCCCCCCTCTTTATAATCCCCAATCAGGATGTCACCCCCCCTCTTTATAATGCCCCATTCAGGATGTCACCCCCTCTCTTCATAATGCCCCATGCAGGATGTCACTCCCCTCTGTTTATAATGCCCCATTCAGGATGTCACCCCCTCTCTTTATAATGCCTCATGCAGGATGTCACCCCCTCTCTTTATAATGCCCCATGCAGGATGTCACCCCCTCTCTTTATAATGCCCCATGCAGGATGTCACCCCCTCTCTTTACAATGTCCTATGCAGGATGTCATCCCCCTCTCTTTATAATGCCCCATGCAGGATGTCAGCCCCCCTCTCTTTATAATGCCCCATGCAGGATGTCACCCCCTCTCTTTATAATGCCCCATGCAAGATGTCACCCCCCTCTCTTTATAATGCCCCATGCAGGATGTCACCCCCTCTCTCTATAATGCCCCATGCAGGCTGTCACCCCCTCTCTCTATAATGCCCCATGCAGGATGTCACCCCCCCTCTCTTTATAATGCCCCATGCAGGATGTCACCCCCCCTCTCTTTATAATGCCCCATGCAGGATGTCACCCCCCCCTCTCTTTATAATGCCCCATGCAGGATGTCACCCCCCCATATTATGCCCCATGCAGGATGTCACCCCCCCCCCATATTATGCCCCACGCCTCCATACATTAAAAAAAAAATCAAATACTCACCTCCCTCCTCACCTGCTGCAGCTGCTCGGGTCGGGACTCCAGCGTTGGCGGCGTCTTTCCGCTCTGTGCTCCCTGTGACAGCTCAGGGGGAGGGCGCGGTGGAAATGTGGCACCCCAGGGGTCTGGTTTCCACAGTAACAGCAATGTTATGTCTGAGAGCAGGTGGGAGGTCTCTTGGTCAGGAAACCTATGCATGCCACACCTCCTGCCCAGTCCTGGGAGGGGAAGAACTTCCCCTATATAAACCTGGGGCTGAGGCAGGGTTAGAGAGTTCAGAGGGAGAGTGCAGCCAGTAGGGTTGGCAGGGAGCTGTGGCTCCGGCTGGGCCCAGCTCTTGGGCCCTGCCAGAAGTAGAGACGGAGAAGCAGCATAGGAAGAAACAACAGGAGCTCTGTGGGAGCAGTGTTACAAGGAGTCAGGGGCTGGCAGCTGCAGAGCTCGCCCTGACTGAGAAGATTTCTTACCGGACCCGGAGTCCGAGGCTGTGGGGACTAACTCCTACCCAGCAGCAGAATCCGTCAGGCAGGGGATTTCAGGTCCTCTGGCCAAGAAGCCCAAAGGCACGGTCACACGCATGGGACCAGCACCGCCGTCGTGGAGCGGAAGCTACTAGAAGGCCCCGAGTCACCGGCCATACGGGTGAGCACCACACGGTACACTCAGGGACGTGGGCTACTTATACCGCCTCTAGCAAGGTAGCCAGAAGAGTACAGTTAGATTGGGAGGCCTACAACTCCGCCTGGCCAGGGGAGATCCCATCTGCTCAAGGACTGACCAGGCCCCAATCGCTAGCAGTACTCCGGGAGGGTCTATCTTTGTCACCAGTAAAGACCCTGAACTACACCGTACCGTCTCCGAGTGGCTCCTGCTACCCCCATCATCCACGTCGGCTGCCCTGAGGCCATACCCCTCCCGTTGGGGGTGATACTATCACGCTGCACAATCCTACCACCGGCCTCAGCGGTCTGCCCTGCAGCGGCAGCTCCTTCGCTGCATTCAACGGGTGGCGTAGTCGTCCAACATCTACCGCTAATACAGCGCCACTTAGTCTGACTCCCTGGGCACGGACCGGATCACCGCCACGAGACTACAACCCTCAAGAGATCCGGCTCCGAGTAAGCTCCCGCGTGCGCAACGCAGCGCGACACAGGCCCAGGGGCGCGTCAGAAAGACTTCACCGCACCCTCTGACCTGAGACGTCACAGAGAGCGCAGAGCAGGAAGACGGCGGATCTGCAGAGGCACGGGGAGAGGTAAGTATCCGGCTGCCGGGGCCCTGAGCAAGCGGGGGAGAAGGGCGGGCGCTGACACCGCTCTCCTCCGCCCATAGCCCAATGGGGTGCGCGACCGCCAGTGGGCCCCCCTGCCTGCTCAGGGCCCCGGCACTTGCCCGGGTGCGCCGGGTGCTGACGCCGGCCCTACTTATATCCTACCTGCCTTTTCAATCATAGGGGCGTGCTTGTCATATTCAGTCAAGGGCGTGCGCACCATTCACTCACTGCTGGCGCCGTCCATGTATTTGAATCCTGTTCCTGACCAGCGCTGATATTGTGGGACGCAGGCGCACTTGTAGATGTCCGGCCCCCTGCGCAGTGAGGCTCTGTGATTACCAGATTCACTGCGCATGCTCTGGGAACATAGCGCGTTAAAGCGCATGCGCAGTGAGGCTGTGTGATTATGACTTTTTCTTCACTTTGAAAATTGTTTAAGTTGGCTGAGGGACTGGGTGGTTTACCTAGGACAAGGAAAGGCCATGTGTAAGAAAAACCGCTACTGATTGTAAATTACAGATTCTGTTAACTACAATAAATAAGTTGGTTAACAAGAAACACTTTGATATAGTGCACTACACAATACAGTTCTCTTTTACACACTGTATAGTTTGCTAAAAGGCACACGTTTTAGTGGGAGAGGCCGAAAAATGAACGAGTAATACAACCGTTTATGGATGCTGTAGTGTGGACCCCTAGAGTCAATTCTCCTGGTGGGCCCTAGGCACCCCAGTCCGACCCTGTATGAGGCCTTTACATGGTATCAACGCCTGCGATGAGAACGCCACATCATAGTAATAGCAGAATCACAAATATAAGATTATATGAACAGATTAAAGCAAGATTTCTATTGCTGGCTGCAGAATGAGTTAACTGGGATATCATCAGTGAGTTTGATCTGACTGGAGAAGTAACTACTCTTGTTTTTATTCTTTTGAGCTCCATTCAGCTAATTTATGATTTATCACCTTCCCTGAGCATACATGGAAATCATGGGGTCCCATAGCAGAAGTAATAATTAAGCCCCCACAAAAAAACATTAATATTCAGCGGGGTCACAGAAGAGCATACCTCACAAGTTTGCAACCCTTCCATAGTAATTTTGCCCCAATTGAAGCCCCCTAGTGTTCCCACGTACTAAGATACTCCTTTAATGGCCAAAAATGTGCCCCCAAACACAGTAAGATACCCCCACAGTGAATTTCTCCACTGTACCCTCCACACATACAGTATGATGACTCTATAGTACCCCCGCAAAGTATGATAAACCCCAGTGACCTCTACACAGTATGATGGCCCCCGCATAACCCTCCATACAGTATAATGGACCCCGCACAGCCCTCCACACTGTATAATGGTCCTCATACAGTGTAATGGCCCCCACTATCCACCCAAGCAGTATAATGACCCCCATCAGCCACTTATACAGTATAATGCCCCTCACCACACAGCCCTCCAAATAGTATAATGGCCCAAACACAACGCTCCAAATAAAATAATAGTCCTCACATAAGCCTCTAAACAATATAATAGTCCCCACCCAGCCCTCCAAATAATATAATGGACCCCACATAGGCCTCCAAATAGTATAATAGTCCCCATACAGCTCTCCAAATAATAGAACGGTCCCCACATAGCCCTCCAAATAGTATGATAGCCTGACACATAGCCATTCAAATAGTAGTATAATGGCCCCCACAGAGCACTACAAATAGTATGATGCTCCCCACATAATCCTCCAAATAGTAGAATGATGGCCCCCACATAGTTCTCCAAATAGTATGATGGTCCCCAAGACAGCCCTAAAATTAGTATTTTAGCACCCCAAATATGATGATGCCCCCCAAATAACCCTTCAAATAATATGATGGCCTCCAAGTAGCCCTACAAATAGTATCATGGCCTTCCAGTTTGCCCTCCAAATAATATGATGGCCCTCACAAACTACTTATTAATTTAAAAAAAAATACTCACCTCTCCCCATTCCCCTGCTGTTCTGGTCTTTGCAGCATGTGGTTTGAAACTATGCTCAGCTCGGCACAGTGGACGCGATTTTGGGACGTTATCACGTCCACTGAGCTGAGACATCAGAAGCACAGAGGAGAATGATGGAGGAGGGAGCAGACGGTTCCCTCCTCCATCATTCCTTTCAATTGTATCTGCATCCAGAATGCGGATACAGTTGAAAGTGTGATGCTGGATGCGGGGGGCCCGATGCCTGTGCTGACATCGCCACCTGTCTCACAGTTGCAAAGCAGCTGCGGGGTCTGCCGTTATTAGCGGTATGCCAGTGCCATTGTTATGTGACATGAGCCCCGGGAGAGCCAGTGCCGAGACAGCTGGTACAACACCAACACCGAAGGTGAATATAAGTGTTATTTTACTGGGGAGAAACATAGGGATTTAGAAGGGGTTGTCTGATTAGTGGACATCCCCTTTAAGTAATCAAGTTCATTAAAGGGGTTGTCCACTACTGCATATCCCCAGCTTATTACATTTAGGACTTCAGCACCGCTTTTTCCGGACATTGCTATGACTTGTTATGTCCTCTGCAGCCAATTAGCAGATGTTGGTCAATAGTCTGTCAGGACGGACATCTGCTCTGAAGAAATAGAGTTTTTGAGACTTGTAGACATTATGGAATAACGTCCATAAAAATATCCCAAGCCGGTATTGGTCCTCCAAGAAGCATGAAGCCCTCGCTGCTACTAACTTACTCCCATACCTGGATCTACCTAGATGATGAAAACACTTGGACTGTAAGGTACAAATCAGGTGAAATTATGAAACCTGGAGGGAATGTCACTTCAGGTTGTGCGTAGATATCCGTAGATAGAAGTCGTTATTTATCCGCCATTAATGAAATGTTTTGTCCATTTTTGCTCCACAAATCTGAGGCCGATGAATGGGGGAATGGCACCAATGCTATGGAGAATGCCTTGAAAATTGAAAAGGGCGTAAATAAGGCTCTGCTGGACCTCCACAAGATTGCTATGGACCATGCGGACCCTCATGTAAGTGACTCCCCCATAGCGTATAGATACCGCGTGTTCATTTTATAAAATATCCTCCATGAAGGAACAGTTCATGTATCTTTGTGCTGTTCCTGGAAATGTAATACCACCTGACTACTAGATGTCACGTTCCCCTTTATAATGGGGGGTGTTCCAACACAAGCTGCATATTATGGCACTGTTATAAAGCTATGGGACAATTCATTAGTGTATTTGCACCTTTTTTTTCTAGTTTTTAGTGTTTTTCATTTGCGCCTTGTTCTTCTTTTAATTTGCGCCTTTTTGAAGTCTGCAGCGTTCCCTTTTTTTTCATTGATCATTATGGGGTTTCCGGCTAATTATCTAATTGTGACTTTTTAAAAAGTTGTCACATTTTTACTCAAATATATTTCAAGTGATTTTGTGTTCTGTAGTCCGGGAGGTTTTTTTGCACAAACTTTGCAACATTTTAGCATGCCACTTTTTTGCGATACAAAGACACAAAAAGGTTTAAAGCCAAAAAAATTACAGTTTTGATTTTGGGCAAAATCCATGAACCAGGTGCGCCACTTTCAGGAATTTGGCACAAAAAAATCAAATGATACAAAAGAGAAAAGGGACTTGAAAAAATACAATGTTGTATTGGGCCCTATGACGGCACAGCACAGATTTTAGTAAAGGTTTTGCAGGATTACTAAGAGGGGTTCACATGCTATCAATTGTTAAATAAACAAGCAAAATGATGACTCGGACCCTCTGATTTTCGAGGTATAAGGCTACGTCCCCACAATGAGCTTCTAGTGAGTTTTAGATATAGCAGATTTTCTGCCCCATTAAGTAAAATAGGTTACTTGAATTTTTTTCGAAAATATACAGCATAAAAAACTCACCCAAAACTCATTGTGAGAACGTAGCCTAAGGGTATGTGCACATCATTTAGACGCCGGTGAGTTGTCCTTGGTGAAGCTCTGCCACCGGTGGTTTTCACTCTATACTTTAAAGGGAACCTGTCATGTCCCTAAACGCTATTAACCTGCAGATATGGGGTTAATCTGCAGGTTTATAAAGCTGCCGGGCGTCTTACTGAAAGGCCGGCTACCGGGAGGAAATGCACTTTATTCCCCACGGCAGCCTCCAGCTTTCAGTCATAGAGGCGCGGCCGGCGTGGCTTCAGTCATTGTTCAGTACATAGTGAGCGGCGGCTATAACCGCACCCTGGCACTGACTGACAGCCGGCTAAGCGGCCCCTGTAATCGCTCCCTGTAAAGACTGACAGCCGGATCTGTACTGATGTACTGCTGAGCTGTCAGTCAGTGCCGGGGCGTTGTTACAGCTGCCGATCACTGTATATTGAGCGGTGTCTGAAGTTGCGCCGGAAGCTTTAACCCCTTTCTGACATTGTGCATAATAATACGTCCCTGTGCCCTGGGCCTTATGGACCAGGTACGTATTATTACGACACAGGCTGTGCGGGATCAATCGCCACCGGTTGTCAGCTGATTTTGACAGCTGACACCCGGCACTTTAACCCCCTAAATGCTGCGATCGCAGCATTTAGCAAGTGAGTGGAGGGACAGAAGCACCTCTGCTCTTGGATCGGAGACCCTGCGCTGTCCTCACGGGGTCCCGATCGTTGCCATGGTGACACGATGTCATCATGACGACACCTGTGTCACCAGGTACCAGCAAGTTAGTTTGACCAAGCGCAGTGCATGATCAAACTAGCTTGTGTCTGCAGCACTGACAGTTTACAAGGTATAGCAGTGATCCTGCACTGCTATACCTTAGAACTGCGATCAGCCTGCTGAAAGTGAAAGTCCCATAGTGGGACCAAGTAAAAAAAGTGAAAAAAAAGTTGTAAAAATATTTTTTTAAAAATAAAAATATAATAAAAAAATAAAATATTATTATGAAGAAAAACAATAAGAGTACACATATTTAGTATCGCCGCATCCGGAACGACCTGATCTATAAAACTGTCCCACTAGTTAACCCCTTTAGTGAACACAGTAAAAAAAAAAGAATCAAAAAACGGTGCTTTATCATCATACCAACGAACAAAAAGTGGAATAAAACGCGATCAAAGAGACGAATATAAATAAAAATTATACCACTGAAAACATCATCTTGTCCCGCAAAAAGCAAGCCACCATACAGCTCCATCAGCCAAAAAATAAAAAAGTTATAGCTCTTAGAATAAAGCGATTTTTTCTATGAAATAGTTTTTATTGTGTAAAAGCGCCAAAACATAAAAAAAGATATAAATGCAGTATGGCTGTAAATGTACTGACCCGAAGAATAAAGCTGCCTTATTAATTTTACCACACACAGAACTGCATAAAAAAAACTAAAAAAACAATTACTGAATTGTTGGTTTTTGTTTATTCTGCCTCCCAAAAATCAGAATAGAAAGCGATCAAAAAATGTCACATGCCCGAAAATGGTACCAATAAAAACATCAACTTGTCCCGCAAAATACAAGCTATCACATAACTCTGTCGACCGAAATATGGAAAAATTATAGCTCTCAAAATATGGCGATGCAAAAACTAGTCTTTGCAAAAAAAAAAGTTTAGTGTGTGACAGCTGCCAAATGTAAAAACCCGATATGAATCTGGTATCACTGTAATCGCACCGACCCGAAGAATAAAGTCATCTAATCACTTAAACCGCACGAGGAACGGTGTAAATAAATAAATAAAACCAATTCTTCACCTGCTGTTGGTTTGTTCATTCAGCCTCCCAGAGTTCGCAATATGGCTCTGCCCACATTTATCCTGTGCTCTACGCTCAGCGCTTACACCAGGGATTCCATGTAAATCTCTGAAATACGTGATCCAGACGGAGCCTCCGGCGGAAGATTCCCTGTAATGAGGCAGATGGAGGCACCGTCTGGCCTGTGATCCCACAGTGTCCGTCTTTTTATTAGGCGTGAATAAAAGTGCCGTCGGCCACAGTTTTGCGAGCCTCTGATAAAAAGAACACCGCTGAACAGAGGCCACACAGAGTCCAGAGTAATTAACAAATAAAGTAGCACACTGCAAGGCTAAGTATGTAAACATGAAATATGGAATATGAATAGCATTACTGCTGTAGAAAATAGAAATAAATGAGAAATCTTAGGACATAAATTGGCCAATTCATGTGTATCTGGCAGCCGCGGTAAGGCGTTTCTCAGTGCCAGGACCCTACCAATGTGAATACCTCTCTAAGGGACAGGTACACATGAATTGGCCAATTTATGCGCTAAGATTTCTCATTTATTTCTATTTTCTATAGCAGTAATGCTATTTATATTCCATATTTCATGCTTACATACTTAGCATTGCAGTTTGCTACTTTATTTGTTAATTGTATATGGAGGTAGCTTCTCCTAGTAAGCACCTGTTTACACCTATTTCTCGTATTAGAAGTGCCATCAGTTTTTTCTGTTTACAGAGTCCAGAGTTAGGCCGGTTTCACATGTCCTGATATTTCCAGTATCGGAAAAACCGGTACGGGAGATATCCGTGTCCATGTGCACCTGTGTGGCAACCGTGTGCCGCATCAGGAGCGCACATTCCGCCACCTGGGAATCAGCAGTACAGTTACCGCTGTTCCCAATCACCGGGTGCTGAATGCTGCCCTCATCATTGTAACCTGCTGGCGCTGTGATCAGCACAACCAAGGGACAATGATGAGAGTAGTAGTCTGCTCCCGCTGTGTCCTAGTGTAAAAATAAGAATAAAATTAAAAAATCCTTATACTCACCTGCCTATCAAAGTAAAAGTGAAGTACCCATAGCTCTTTCTTACATTCAAGCATCTGATGCTGATGCTCAGTCTATGTAGATGGCATCTTAGCTGTTGCTAGGCAACTTCCTTATAAGGTGAGATGCACCTGTAAGATTCCATCACAAGATTCCATCATGACATCACTGCTATTATGACATCATAATTCACAACCACTACTTATACAAGCGTTTACACTTCAGTGTCACTTTGATACCCCGGTGTCATTGTTGTCAGTGTTTAGCTACTTATCTAGTGATATACTGATTGCGCACTTCATTGAAATGTCTGGAATTTCTCCAGACAGACTTCAGGAGTTGGCACTACTCCAGGGGATTCTTACCACCTATACCCCTAACTTTGTGCTACCACTACCCGATGGCGTCCTCAGCTTCACTTACCGGCTGGTTATGGAGCTTGTACGGGACTGCTTGACCAAATACTACCAAGGTCGTATTACCTCAGAATATCTTCAGCATTTACAGCAGAACATCAGGACATTAGTACAACAGGTAAATAGCAGACAATCTGCACAAATTATTATTATTATGTCTAGTTGGTCTCCCTTACTGTATAGTGGTATTATTGGTAGTAATAAAATTTAGACTTTCTTCAGTGTCAGGCAGGGTCATATTTGTAATAGAGATCCCCATTTTGGGAAGAGGGTGTAAAAGTGCAGCATGAGCCTGTATGATTCAAATGTCAGGGCTAGATTTCATTCCTAGTCCAGTCCTTGTCCCTTAGTAAAGACACTTCATTTAGCACCTTAATCCGGATTTCTTATAAATATGTAATTATGATTTTTATTGTGTATAACAAATATTAATAATTTATCTCAGACCATAGAACTAGCCTCACTGATTAGAAATGTAAAGTACCCACAGTTCTTTCTTACATTCAAGCATCTGGTACTGATGCACAAACTATGGTTTTGCCACCTTAACTATTGCTAGGAAACTTCCTTTCACGGTGAGATGCCCCGTTAAGATTCCATCACAAGATTCCATCACGACATCACTGCTATTATGACATCATAATTCACCACCACTAATTATACAAGTGTTTTTATGCTGTATAAAAAATAATAATAATAATAATACAAATCAAATAATAATAATGGAATACAAGTTTATTTACAGAAAATTGTTCTTTAGATCGACACCAATATAATATATAAAATGTACCAAATGTGTAGTAATTGTAGCTGCAGATAGACAGGAGTAAAATGGTGACATAAATGGCCTCCTCCATTCTGCACTTTCTCTCATGATTTTCCTTTTGTATTTATTTCCATCTTTATAGGCTGAAGAAAAAGCCCAAAGTGGAAAATTGGCCTTTTTTAAACAACTGGCCCAAAATGTCCTGAATATACTGGAGAGTCCGGCCCGCTCACTGGAGCACCTGGTAAGGAGCCATCATCTTCTATATCACATGTCCTTGTCCCCTCCAGGCAGGCACAGGATATTTCATGACCGCCTGTCCCTGCGGCTCCATCATCTGTGATGGCAGTCTGTACTCAGCGGTGGGAGTTTGTATTTCTGCCTCTGTTTTGCTCGATCATCACAATCTTCCTTCTTGTAAATGCTGCAATTCTGATAACAGAGATCAGTTGTATATACAAGTACCTTATATATTATTGTTGATTTACTGGAGGGAGTGGCTGTGTATAGTCCGTCCAATACTGAAATTACCAGTAAATCCAATGTTTAGTCCTTCCTATCTATTGTATATGATAATTTAGTATTTGTGAAATGTTATACTAATTGTACATATTATAACCATCAGGAAACATCCGAAGGTGACTCCGAAGAGGGGCAAACCGTGAACATGCCTGACCCTAATATTAGTCAGTTAGAGCTAAAAACTGATCTGATTGAAGGTAAGCCCATCATCTAATATTTTACATTCAAATATCCAGATATTATAGAGAATGGCAGAGAATATGTAGATTTACTCTTCATTCCCTGTAATGGAGAGGGATCATGTAATTCTACTTCACGCCTGTGTGGTCTTCTCGGCTCCAAAATGAGGGTCATAGATCCCCAATCATGTAATTGTTCAAAAATACCATATTTTGAAGACTATAAGATGCACCGGACCATAAGAAGCAGGTGAAATTTTGGAGCGGAAAATAGGAAAAACATTTTTTTAATAAAATGGTGGAGCAACTTATAATCCAATTTTGTGGTAACTTTTCTAGGGGAAAGGCGGCGGAAAGATGGCAGCAGCAGGAGTGGGGCGATGCTGCACTGAAGTCCCTGCACTTCCATGGTTTTCAATCTGGTGGACCTTGGGAAAATCTCCACCGGAGGTGGCGCATGCACAGATTGAGATCTCGGGAGACAAGATCTCAATCTGCATGCGCCATCTCCAGAATCCATTTTTCCGAAGTCCACCACACTGAAAATCATGGAAGTGCGGAGTCTCCGGCGACATTTTCTGAAAGCGCAGGGGCCGCTGCATCCTTGCACCGCTGAACACCCCCTCCTCCCAGCCTGGGGCCCACAGCATCGCCCCACTCCTGCCGCCGCCAGCTTCCTGCAGCAGTGACCCTGCCTCCTGGGGCCTCGCTTCACCGCAACCCCCCCCCCTCAGTAAGCTACGTTGGGATAAGACGCACCCCCATTTTACAGAAAAAAGTGTGTCTTATAACATGAAAAATACGGTAATCAGATCCTGAACAATCGCCCAGTGTATCTATCTCTGGATGTGCCATAAATACTGTATATTTAGTATGTGCAGAATACCAGATATCTAGTTTTTATATCATTTACAGAGATCTTGTCATGTCCTTCATTATATGGATGTGTTATATATTAAGTACTGATATAGACTGATACATGACATCTCTTCATTATTTTATCATTATTTTAGAAATAACTGTGTCGACGGCCAGTACTGATGGTGGAATATGTGAGACACCAGAGATCCACGAATCTGCCAGTGTAAGTATCAGAGGAGACGTCTGTTTATCATCAGATAACGGGGTATGAATTACACATATAATATTATACCCCAGATGACAATGGGATATCTTTGCTTTTATGTAGATCAGATCTATTGTGAGTAATGATGGCATTGTTATTCTGCCTCTTCTGTGTGATGCCCCTTATCATACCCTGCAGTACAGTGATATCTATGCATGGGGAATATCCCCTTAAAATATAATACTGTCTGTGGAGGGTCCGGCTTGCATCATGTCCTCTACATCTGCTGCAATGTAATCAGCGTGGACATAATATAGAGGAGAAGTTCCTGCATCTGGAGCTTTTATTTTCCTGCAGATTCTATGTCTTAATGTCATTTCTTATTATTTCTAGGCCTTGACCGGATCATTGAACTTGGAGACAAGTCCTAGTAAGACCGACTTTAAACCAATCAAACTGATCAGCAGTGGAGCTTATGGGTGAGCTTTATGTTTGCATAATATACATTTCCTAGTGTTCCTTATGACAATGCTTCTGTCTCTGTGCCCAGCCCGTACAACAGAGAAATGCTCTGAGTCCATACTGTCCACAAGAGATGAGCGGATCAGGCAAAATTCTAATTTGCTTGTTCACGTGGACTTGTGAAAATACGATTCAAGGAGAAATTAATGTCCCTTATTATGCTCTGGGGTCTCACCAGGCCCCAGAACATAATAAGCATAAGAAACATACTTATACTCCCCTTACTGCTCAATTCTCTAGCCCCTCCACTTCTCACCGTCACCCGTCCGGTCCTCACTGCCTCTTCAGTTTGCCACCGCTCACGCTATGCAAGGACTTCAGGCTTTGAGAAGGTCTGAGAGAGTTCTATGCAAGAGCATAAAAAGTCACAACATTGTGACACCGTGACTGTTCTTGCGCTTGTGCATAATCCTCCCAGATCTCATCAATGTTGGAAGTCCCGTCCCAGTATGAGAGGCATTTGGATTTCAGCATTAGCAGCAGAGATTTGAGGATGCGGCAAGGAACGGACGGTTGAGGCGGAGGGGCCGTAGAAGTGAGTATAAAAATTTGTTTATTTTTAAACTTTTTTATGGCCTTTTAAGATTTTGAAAATGGTGGCCAACGCTTGACATTCTGCTAAATCCATGAGTAAGCAAATTACAAAAAACAAAACAAACAAAAAAACAAAACGCCATATTGGTGAATGCAGAATTTTGCAAAATCTGAGTAGAATTTAATTCCACTCAAATGTGTTAGCTCATGTCTACTGGCCACATCTATATGTCATTATTTAGGTCAGTTAGGACGTGACATAGATGAGGACCTCGCATAGGTCATCATTTATGTTGTGTAACTTGATGGATTTCTACATGGATTTCTAGTGACATCTAGTAGTAACCAGACAATCATGTGATGAGGTTTATAGACAAAATGTTAGTAAGAATTCATTATAAATCATGGATTTTCCTTCTCTCCAGAGCCGTCCACTTAGTGCGACACAAATACACAAGCCAGCTATTCGCTATGAAGAAGCTGGACAAGGAGAACGTGAATATTCCAAGAAGACTTGAACGTGCCTTTCTAGAGAGGGACATCCTAACATTTGCTGATTGTCCCTTTGTGGCCTCCATGTTGTGCTCCTTTCCAACTCCTCATCATCTGTGTATGGTCATGGAGTATGCATCAGGTAAGTCATATCCATTGTGCCTATATCCAGCCTCAATCTGCTTATCTCTAGCATCTTCTCCATAATCTGAATGTGACCACATGGACGGTTACATGTCCATACCGCGTTTACTATAAGTTATCTGTTACCAAGATGCCAGGAAAATCATTATCTCTGTGAAAGTCTCTGGTGAATGTCCTCACTGAGAATGGCAAAAATATCCACTGAGGATAAAAGGAGGATTTGACTCAATTCTAACAGTTTGTATAGATGAGCATTTCACAGAGTAATGAATAAGAGGCTTGTAGATGAGGCACGGCTCTGTCTTTTTATATTGGGTCACTCTGCTTTATACGCTCTACATTAGGCCTCTTTCACGCTTCAGTATTTCTGGTACGTGAGGTGACAGTTTACCACACGTACTGGAGACACTGACACATGTGCGCACATGTCAGTGTTTCCACGGACCGTGTGTCCATGTGATCCACACGTAGACATGTCTGTTTTTGGCCAGCAGGACGGATCACACAGACCCATTCAAGTCAATGGTTCAGTGTAAACACATAGCGCACACGGATGCCATCCGTGTGACATGTGTCGGCGCCTGGGAATTAGCGATAAAGTTAGCGCCGGGTGCTAAACGCTGCCCTCATCATTGTCCCCTGCCGGCGCTGCGATCAGAACCAGCAGGGGTTAATGATGAGGGTTGTCTTCTCCCAGTGTATTTCTACCTGTAAAAATAAGAATAAAAAAAAAATCTATACCCTCACCTGTCCTAAATGTCCCCCACTGTAATCCATGAGACCGCTCAGCAGAGGAGCCGGGGAGAATGACTCCTGCAGCGAGCGGCCCCGAATCTGCGCTGAGCTCAGCGAGCGGTGTCCTGTCACTCACTGAGCTCAGCTGAGGTCTGGCGTCGCTCGCTGCAGGAGTCATTCTCCCCAGCTCCTCTGCTGAGTAGTCGCATGGATTACAGCAGGAGATACTTAGGACAGGTAAGTGAGTATAAGGTTTTTTTTTTATTTTATTCTTATTTTTACAGGTGGAGACACCGGGAGCAGACTACAACTCTCATTATTAACTCCTGTTGGTGCTGATCGCAGTGCCGGCAGGGGAAAATGATGAGCGCAGCGTTCAGTACCCGGCTTTTGGGAATAACGCTAACTGTACACTGATTCCCAAACGCCGGTACGTGTGCTCCTCATGCGGCACACGGACATCTCCGACACAGGTTTTTCCGGTACCAGAAATATCCGGACGTGTGAAACCGGCCTTATACAGTATATAAAGCAAAACCACAAATGAGACTGCTGACACCTTTAACTAATTATATATTTATTTATTGCAAGATACATAGTATATATAGCTCATACTTTTTTGGCCAGAATAGTGTCTCTTTTTTGTATGAGTTACCTTGTTATTTTTAAATATTTATTCCACGTGACTAATAAAGATTCATGCTTTTATATGGGATGTTGCTTCATTGCACTTATTTGTGCAGCTCTTGCACCTTTGTGGTTTTGCTTCATAGACATTTAGTGCAGTCCTAGTTACTATTCGGGTATGCTCCAATGGAGGGTTTTTTGCATTATTATACAGTATATCTCTGTGTATGACGTCCTGCCCCAATGTCTCCGCTCATTTCTCCTTCACACTCCTCATGTGTCATTTACATTGTAACAAACCCTCTCCTGTCATATTTGCTTTCTGCTGTAGGAGGAGACTGTGGCAGTTTTATGAAGAACTATGGGTGTTTACCTGTCCCCTTGGCTCGTCTGTACATTGCAGAAACGGTTCTAGCTGTGGAATATCTGCACAGCTATGGTGTAATGCACAGAGACCTGAAGCCTGAAAAGTAAGTGACACTTGTAGTATAAGAAAGGGGAAAAAAGATATCGTTTATTATACAAACTATTTGCAACTTGGGGCTGACATCCTCTTTTTTTCACAGCCTCCTGATAACGTCAACTGGTCATATTCAAGTTACAGATTTTGGGCTTTCCAAACTCTGCCTCATGAGACCAACATCAGAGATCTACAAGGCTCCAATTGAGGACATCACCAGAGAGTTCCATGATAAGGAGGTAGGCAGGAACTTGTTCTTTACTCATCTCCTCCATTTCTCCTTCTCTTATACTTTCTCATCTAGAAAACGTTTCCACTGATGTTATTTGTCACAATTATGTTCTCTGATCATTATCTCATTCCTCTGTTTTTTCCAGATTGCTGGCTCCCCTCATTACATAGCCCCAGAAGTTATCTTAAAGGAAGGCTATGGAAGGCCAGCTGACTGGTGGTCAATTGGGATCATCCTATATACATTTCTTGTAGGACGTGTACCATTTTATGGGCCTTCCAAATATGACATTTACAGCCATATTGTCAGGGGTAAGTAAAATAATCTGATTGCTGTGTAATGTCATTGTTATTTGAATAGATTAGTTGTGTGATTTAGTTACTTTTGTTAATATAAAAGATTTTTGTTTTGATAAAATAAATTAAGATGTTTCATTTTCTGTAATATTTGCTTTTTACATAACAGATGACATATATTGGAAACTTACTAATTCGGCTTTTCCAGCCACAGCTCGGGATATCATCATTGAGCTGCTCAGAAAAGATCCAGCACAAAGACTTGGGACAGGTAATGTATATAATACTATTATTAATGACTTATTACACCTCTGTGAACAGAAAATGAATAATGAGGATCAGCACTGAGGTTTTGTTCTCTACCAGCTTGGCCATTCCCCATTCTTCATGCTAAGACTTTCAGTACATCTACTTCACTTCGGCTCTGTTACGTCAACCGTTCAGATTAACGCCCCCTTCACACGTCCGTATAAAATCAGTACTGAAACCAGTACCGGAAAAAAACAGTACTAGTGTCATCAGTGTTTTGAATCAGTGTGCCATCAGTGTGCCATCAGTGTTTTTCCGGTACGGCAAAGAAAAAGAAATGATAAAGTATCTCTTATACTTTGTAATGTTAAACAGATACAGCGTAAGGAAGGCACACAAATGGCACACGGATGCCATCTGTGTGATGTACGTGTTTTTCAGGGTCCCATAGACTTGTATTGGCACTTGTCATCTGTGCTGCCACAAAAAAACAGCAGCATAGATGATAATGGGTACGGGTGGCATACGTGAAAGAAAAATGGATGCCACATGTAGTGCAAACACGGATATGTGTAGGAGGCCTAAGAAACTTGTCTCTTTGACAATAACTATATCACTATTCATTGTTTTCCTTTTCAAGGAGGAGCAAATGAGATCAAATTTCATCCATTCCTGCGTAACTTAGATTTTGACAACCTTCTAAGTCAGAAGTCGCTGTTCATTCCTGATCTTGAGTCAGAAGAGGATACCATCTACTTTGACAGTAAGTAGAATGAGACATCATCTGCAGAAAGCTGCTGTGTGTCTTGTATTTCATTTTAAGTGAGAATCAGTCCCCACCTTGATTCATGATCAAATGGTGACTGTTCAGGACAAAGTATTATGCTAATAATCTCGATTAACTCTTGTACTTTTCAGCTCGATGTAGCAGACATCAACATATTGATTCAGATGAGGGGGACACAAGTGAAGATAATGACTGGCCGGAAAGCCAAAACTTTCTATCATCTTCGCATAGGCTTTCTAAAGTAAGTATGTGACCAATAAGATCCATACAACCTGTAATTAAAATAAAATTGTAAAATATTAAAATATTTTTTTTTCCTCTTTGTATTAGCTCTGTTCCATCCATACCAAGATGATGAACAATGAAGAACCCAAGTCACCTCCAGGGTATTCACCAGAAAGTGCAAAACAGTCAGACATGTGAGTAAATTATTTTTATGGGGTCCAATTCTGATATGTGTTCACAACACCAAATTCAAGACGAGTGTAAGTCGATACTAAATCCAGTATCGATGACCACATGATTGCTGATCACCATGTTTCTGACTTGTGATAACGCTGGTGATGAAAGTTGATAACTATGACCAGCTTTAATTTCCAGTTCATTACAGGAAAATAAATATTGCTAGTGATTCTCCATTCTTGCTGGTAGAAGAGGGTCTTGAGCACAGCATCCCCTTCATGTTATTCAGATGTCCTAATGGGCTTTGCAGACAGGTGTTGTATCCGTATCTATTGTTTTCACTTGTAATTTATATGTTTTTCTTCTACCAAACAGACAGAAAGATTCTCCCCCCTCTAAGTCTGAAGACAACCAGACGCAGAAAGATTCTCCCCCTTCTAAATCTGATGACAACCAGACGCAGAAAGATTCTTCCCCCTCTAAGTCTGATGACAACCAGACGCAGAAAGATTCTCCCCCCTCTAAATCTGATGACAACCAGACGCAGAAAGATTCTTCCCCCTCTAAATCTGATGACAACCAGACGCAGAAAGATTCTCCCCCTTCTAAGTCTGATGACAACCAGATGCAGAAAGATTCTCCCCCCTCTAAGTCTGAGGATGATAAGCAGAGGCAGAAAGATTCTCCCCCCTCTAAATCTGATGATGATAAGCAGAGGCAGAAAGATTCTTCCCCCTCTAAATCTGATGACAACCAGACGCAGAAAGATTCTTCCCCCTCTAAGTCTGATGATGACAAGCAGTGTTTCACTGCTGAAGGCAGACAGTCATCCATATTGTCAGGTATGTATAGCTCTATAGGTCATTCTATTGCAGCCTGTGTCAAAAAGTGTAATGTGAAAACAGCCCAACATTTCATTTTATAAAAATCCTCACTCTTAGGCTGTGTGCCCACGATGCGTTTTTCAAGCGTTTACGCTGCGGAATTTCTACAGCGTAAACACTTGGGAAACGCTTGGTAAACCTTCCCCCATGGTCTCCAATGCAATTCCGCACTTTCAATGCCCATGCTGCGTATTTTTCTGCAGCGTTTATGCTGCGCTCAAAAATACGCAGCATGTCCATTAATTTTGCGGACGCGCAGCGTAATCGCCGCCATTGACTTGCATTAGAACGCGCTAATTCCGCAAGACTGCATCTGTACTTGCGTAATTGGCGCTTTCTATTGTGCGGATGGTACCCAAGTCTGGAGGAGAGGAGACTCTCCTCCAGACCTGGGTACCATAGAATCTGTAAAGAAAAGAATTTAAAATAAAAAATAAAGCTTATAATCACCTTCCGATGTCCTCCCAGTGTTTTGTCCACGCCGTCCGGTCTCTTGCAATGCTCGCGCTGTTGTGAAGGACCTGTCATGACGTCACTGAGTCATGTGACCCGTCACATGACTCAATGACGTCACCGCAGGTCCTTCACAGCACCGCGAGCATTGCAAGAGACCGGACGCAGCAGAGATGACACCGGGAAGACACCGGAAGGTGAGTATAATCTTTTTTTTTTCATTTTTTACCATTCTTATTCTTTTTTTTAACTATTACTCGGTCACACTATATAAATCCATGCCGGTTGCATGGATTTAAATAGTGTGACCAACTTATCAAGCACTTTTCCAAGTGATGCTCAAAATCGCTTGGAAAACTGCTTGAAAAAACGCATGCGAAAGCGCATGTAAAAATGCTGAAAAAACGCTTCTCTCTGGCAGAAAAAACGCATGTAAATCTGCATGTAAATCTGCATACGTTTTTTTCTGCCAGAGAGAGGCAAAAACGCTCTGCATCAAATCTGCTACGTGGGCACATAGCCTCATAGGTTATAATTTTTAATGCATAAGAAGCCATTCAGTCTTCTGCCAAACTGATTCTGAATACTGCACCCATGGCTCCATCTAGGCCTATACTGATCCTTATCACCTTAAGAATGCACTGAGGTTTTAGCTAACTTATTTTAAGATATTACTTGCAGGATGCCGCAGTGTTATCATGTTAATAAGGGGACATAGTTCCCTGGCTAGACACCACATATCGGAAAACCTACAGGTTTCATATTAATCAGTTCACAAGGCAATCTAATTCTCAGACCCTCAGGTGGTTTTATGTATATATGACATATTCTCTCTATTATGGTGCAATAATCAATTACCGGGACTACAGGGTACAAGAATAACAGAATTCTATATAAAGATACAAAGCTAATCTTTTAGGAGTTTATAATATACATCTTTTTCTTGTTTTTTTTATCAGAATCACCAGTTCAGGGGAAAAGAAAATCTGCATCGAAAGATCGACAAAAAACAGAGAAGGTAGAAGAGAGAAGAAGTAGAAGAGGTAAGTGTAACAATAAGCTCCATGTTGCATGATGTCAGTCAGTGAGAAGGAGTCATGTGGAGCAGATATTATCTGTAGGATTACTGACAATGACCCCGTACATCTGTATGGATACGACTCCTCTATCATCCTGTCACAGTGACACTACAGTAGTATCCTCTAATACATACATGTCAAACTCTGGCCCGTGGACCAAACCTGGCCCGCAGGGTGGTTATATTTGACCCACGACAACAGAACCACCACCACTATTTGGGGCCATTATTCTGTATGGAGGACAATGTGGGGCCCATTATACTGTACGGAGGACTATGTGGGGCCATTATTCTGTATGTAGGATTATGTGGGGTCCAAGTTTTTCATTTTGGCCCTCTGTGTGTTTGAGTGTGACATCCCTGCTCTAATATGTAGTCCCATTACTTACATTAGTTATGTCTCTTTGTCTCCTCTCACAGGTTCCACCTTCCGCCGGCTGATATCATCTTGCCGGCGTGGATTATCCAGGGTTGCTCGCTCCATCAGACAAAGCTGCATATTTGCTCCCTGTCATCGGAGCAACACAAACATCTCAATGTGAAAAACCCTTCATGTCTAGTGCCTAGTACAGCATGTCCACCATTAAAGATGCACCTGTGTGGAAGGACTTGTACCATCTACCTGTGGCCTTCTGACCAGCAAGTAACATCTGCAGAAGAAGGCCCTCCAAGAACATCTCTTCATTCTTCCATGTAATTCTTAATAAAAAAAAAAACTAAAAAGAATCATTTCAAATTGATTAATGTCCCTTTGCATTTAATGTAATACTACTGACATTTATGGCATATCAGTACTAAACATCATATATGTCTGATGAGAGAATATCGTTTCCATGTTTCATGTTAATCCTCTAATCCTCAGCCAAAAGTGGAAGAGAAGACCAGTGATTCTGTTACATCTACGAATGACAGTCAATCCAGGGAAAAACACCTTCTGATCCATACATTTTTCAGGCACTCTGATCCTTTTACCTTCATGTGGCTCTACTTAAGGTTTATGTATAAGAACCAGTTGAATTCAGTACTGGGCATCCTGGGGGTCCCAGCAGCCACATCCCAATTGTTCAACTAAAAAAGACATACTGTATTATAGTGTGATATATATATATATATATATATACACACTGTGTGCAGAATTATTAGGCAAATGAGTATTTTGATCACATGATACTTTTTATACATGTTGTCCTACTCCAAGCTGCATAGGCTTGAGAGCCAACTACCAATTAAGTAAATCTGGTGATGTGCATCTCTGTAATGAGGAGGGGTGTTGGCTAATGACATCAACACCCTATATAAGGTGTGCTTAATTATTAGGCAACTTCCTTTCCTTTGGCAAAATGGGTCAGAAGAGAGATTTGACGGGCTCTGAAAAGTCCAAAATTGTGAGATGTCTTGCAGAGGGATGCAGCAGTCTTGAAATTTCCAAACTTTTGAAGCGTGATCACCGAACAATCAAGCGTTTCATGGCAAATAGTCAACAGGGTCGCAAGAAGCGTGTTGGCCAAAAAAGGCGCAAAATAACTGCCCATGAATTGAGGAAAATCAAGCGTGAAGCTGCCAAGATGCCATTCACCACCAGTTTTGCCATATTTCAGAGCTGCAATGCTACTGGAGTATCAAAAAGAACAAGGTGTGCGATACTCAGGGACATGGCCAAGGTAAGGAAGGCTGAAAAACGACCACCTTTGAACAAGAAGCATAAGATAAAACGTCAAGAATGGGCCAAGAAATATCTTAAGACTGATTTTTCAAAGGTTTTATGGACTGATGAAATGAGAGTGACTCTTGATGGGCCAGATGGATGGGCCAGAGGCTGGATCAGTAAACGTCACAGAGCTCCACTCCGACTCAGATGCCAGCAAGGTGGAAGGGGGGTACTGGTATGGGCTGGTATCATCAAAGATGAACTTGTGGGACCTTTTCGGGTTGAGGATGAAGTGAAGCTCAACTCCCAGACCTACTGCCAGTTTCTGGAAGACAACTTCTTCAAGAAGTGGTACAGGAAGAAGTTGGTATCGTTCAAGAAAAACATGATTTTCATGCAGGACAACTCTCCATCACATGCATCCAACTACTCCACAGCGTGGCTGGCCAGTAAAGGTCTAAAAGAAGAAAAAATAATGACATGGGCCCCTTGATCACCTGATCTGAACCCCATAGAGAACCTGTGGTCCATCATAAAATGTGAGATCTACAGGGAGGGAAAACAGTACACCTCTCGGAACAGGGTCTGGGAGGCTGTGGTGGCTGCTGCACGCAATGTTGATCGAAAACAGATCAAGCAACTGACAGAATCTATGGATGGAAGGCTGTTGAGTGTCATCATAAAGAAAGGTGGCTATACTGATCACTAATTTTTTGGGTTTTTGTCTTTGCATGTCAGAAATGTTTATTTCTATATTTTGTGCACTGATATTGGTTTACCTGGTGAAAATAAACAAGTGAGATGGGATTATATTTGGTTTTTATTAAATTGTCTAATAATTCTGCACAGTAATAGTTACCTGCACAAACAAATATCCTCCTAAGATAGCCAAATCTTAAAAAAACCACTCCAACTTCCAAAAATATTAAGCTTGGATATTTATGAGTCTTGTGGGTTGATTGAGAACATAGTTGTTGATCAACAATAAAAATAATCCTCTAAAATACAATTTGCCTAATAATTCTGCACACCGCGTATATCTATATATATAATCGTCTTATCCCATCTGTCTGTCTGTCTGTCTGTCGGGGAAATCCCGCGTCACTGATTGGTCCAGCAGCGGCCAATCAGCGACGCGGGATTTCAGAAAAAAGATGGCGGCCGTTAGAGGCTCATCTGCGGGACGGAGCTCAGCGGCGATGCAGCCGGGAGATGACCGGCGCGAGGCTCTCATCTCCCGGCCGCTAGCAGCAGAAGAACCCCGACCGGCGAGCAGCCGCTCATCTCCCGGCTTCTCGCAGCGGAAGTAGCCGCACAGGCAGTGGCGTTGACCTCCATGCGGCTAGGGTGTCAAGGGAGGACCAGGGAGCGGCGCTGCGGGTCGGGATACTTCTGCTGCGAGAAGCCGCTCATCTCCCGGCTTCTCGCAGCGGAAGTAGCCACACAGGCAGCGGCGCTCCCCGGTCCTCACCAATACGATTCTGCTCCCCGGTCCTCACCTATACGATTCGCTGATTGGTCGCGGTCTCTGGCCGCGACCAATCAGTGATCTTGGCGCAAAAGTTAAACACCGCTGTGCTGATTGGTCGCGGCCGCTGCCCGCGACCAATCACCGATTTGGACGCCACATTTAAATAGCGGCCACGACCAATCACCGATCTTGGCGCAACATTTAAACACTGCTGTGCTGATTGGTCACAGACGCTGCCCGCGACCAATCAGCGATTTTGGCGCCAAATTTAAACACTGCTGTGCTGATTGGTCGCGGACGCTGCCCGCGACCAATCAGCGATTTTGGCGCCAAATTTAAACACTGCTCTGCTGATTGGTCGCGGACGCTGCCCGCGACCAATCAGCGATTTTGGCGCCAAATTTAAACAATGCTCTGCTGACTGGTCGCGGATGCCAGCCACGACCAATCAGCGAGATTGGCGCCAAATTTAAACAACGCTCTGGCGCCAAATTTAAACAACGCTCTGCTGATTGGTCGCGGACACCAGCCACGACCAATCAGCGAGATTGGCGCCAAATTTAAACAACGCTCTGCTAATTGGTCGCGGACACCAGCCACGACCAATCAGCGAGATTGGCGCCAAATTTAAACAATGCTCTGGCGCCAAATTTAAACAACGCTCTGCTGATTGGTCGCGGTCGGCTGGCGGCCGCGACCAATCAGCGAGATTGGCGCCAAATTTAAACACCACTCTGCTGATTGCGCCCAGTCGGCCGCATACATATTCTAGAATACCCGATGCGTTAGAATTGGGACACCATCTAGTATATATATAAATATATTCACTTGTGGAAAACCCTTTTAACTAGGGCTGTGGTGTCAGTAAGTCAAATTTCCAACTATAATAATTACTAATACCAAATATACTGCAACAAATAATAGTAAATATTCAGCAATTTATGCATGAAAATAATTTATAATATACAATATTAACACTATATAAGTATTTACATTTTTTTCTACCTGCAGTTGGAGTTGGTACGTTCTTCTGATACTAACTCCACAGCTCGGCTTTTCCTTCTTTCCTGCTCCTCTAACATAAAAGTACAGCAATTAATTACGACAAGTTAATCATTTAAATGCTGCTGTCAATCTCTGACAGCAGCACGTAAATGTAACCAGTGCCACTGCTTCCATTTACCAGCTCCCATCTGTGCCCTGTGACATGATCTCGGGGGCTGATGGGTCACTAGGACAGTGAGGGCCCTGTGCCCGCTGTCTTGGTGCTCCTCTGGAGCTCATCTATATGCTGAGCTTCAAAGGAGACCGAGATTTAGGCTACCGTCCCACTATCAGTATTTGGTCCAATTTCACCACAAATGGATTTTTTTCCCCATTTTTAGTACATTGAATAGTAAAATGAATCATTCAAAACTACAAGTAACCCCAAAGTCATGCCAGTTTCCATGGCCCAGAAGATTCTCTGAAGGAAGAGTGTCATTGGGTGACTGCTTCTTTGGTAAATACCATAAACATTAGCACTTGAAAAGGTCCATATGTCTGGAACCGTATAGATGATTTCGAAAGAAACAAAAAAAAGCTCAGTGATAAGAAACAGATGATGGTTATTAATGTAACACACTAACTGGGTCACATTTAAAAGTGGTGTACCCCAGGAGTCAGTATTGGGACTTCTATTTAATACAATTATTAATGACCTTTTGGGGGGTATACAGAGTAAAATTTCAATATTTTCAGATGATCGTAAACTCTGCAAGGTTATCAGTACATAGGAGGATAATGTAATATTACAGAGGGATTTATGTAAGCTTGAGGTTTGGGCTGAAAAATGGCAATTGAAGTTTAATGTAGATAAATGTTCTTGCTTGGGACAAATTACAATGTACAATTATGTACTAAACACTGGGAAAACCATCACTGGAAAAGACTTGGGTGTATGGGTGGACAGCAAACTCAACTTTAATAACCAGTGCTAGGCCGCTGCTGCCAAGGCAAATAGAACCATGGAAGCATTAAAAGAGGCATAGATGCTTATGATAAGAACATAGTTTTGTCTGTATACAAGTCACTAATTCAGCCACATTTAGAATACTGTGTATAATTTTGGTCTTTGGTGTATAAGACGGACATAGTTGAACTAGGACGTATGCAGACAAATGCAACCAAGGTTATTAAGGGAATTGGTGCACTGCAATTCCAAGACAGGTTATCAAAGTTAGGGTTATTCAGTTTGGAATAATGAAGGTTTAAGGGCGATCTTATTACAATGTACAAATATAAGAAGAAACAGTATAGAGATCTTATTAAGGAACTTTTTACATATAGACCTTCAACGATGACAAGGAGGCACCCTCTCCTACTAGAAGAAAGATGGTTTCTCAGTCATCATAGATGGCGATTCTTTACTCTAAGAATAGTGAAATTACGGGACTTTCGGGAACATAAACATCACAGTAAAAGATAATGCCTTACCAACACCAGGTCAGATTACCAGTGCACCGCAGGATGCAGCAAGCCTCCATGATAAAGGCGGGGGCAGCACATGTGCAAAATACTAATGCCGACAGCCACTCACTAACCTACCAATTCTTGGAGGGGGTGGCTGTGTAGTATTATGCATGCACACCGATGGAGTTGTGAGCTTGCGTATTTTGGTCAAAATATCGTCCAATACCTCATGTGGTGTACTTATCTTATATACTATTTTTCATCTTTTTTGCACATCTTTTTGCAGGATGCAGCCAGGCCTCTTTAGTATTGGCTGGGTGAATTGGGGCGTCTGTCCTGTGGGGGTGCATGTATATAGTTCTGGGCAACCCGCCTGATCTAATACTATGGGCGTCATCAATACGCTGCAAGCAAGACATCAATAGGCTGCAAGCCAGACACTGTGTATCACACATATCTGTGTGACTGGCGCCCTATGCAGACTCCATCGGTGTGCATGTATAATACTACACAGCCACCCCCTCCATGAATTGGTAGGTTAGTGAGTGGCTGTCTGCATCAGTATTTTGCACATGTGCTGCCCCCGCCTTTATCATGGAGGCTTGCTGCATCCTGCAGTGCATTGGTAATCTGACCTGGTGTTGGTAAGGCATTATCTTTTACTGTGATGTTTTTTGAAATTATGTCCAATGTTCACCATTTTTAATATTCAGACTTTCGGGAACATCATATTGTAATTGTTGATTTACTAAACAAGTTCAAGTATGGCCCGGATGCTTTTGTTGAAAAATATATTACAGGTTATGGGAACTAGATTCTGTGATAGGACGTTCATCCAGGGAACTAGTCTAATTGCCATTAGTGGAGTTGGGAAGGATTTTTTCGTTAATAGGGGGCAATTAGCATCTGCCTCATGGGTCTTTTGCCTTCCTTTGTATCAACATGTTAGGTTATAGGTAGAACACAATGGATGTCTTCTTTCAATGTACTGTGTGGGGAAATGTATTGTCAGGGGGAATCATACTGTACATCATGCTGTGTGTAATAGGACCGTGGGGGCATCATATTGAGTGTGATAGCCACTGTGGGGCCATGAAAGTGGTATCATACTGTGTGTAGGCATATATGAGGAATTGGACTAGATTAGAATACTGGCATTCGAGAAAGAATGTCAGACCGATTGTACTCCCGGGATTATGGTGTGCTGTGTAATAATATATGGTAGCAGGACCCCTCTAGTCTTCATTCCAGGTATACTAACTGCTCAGTGTTACATTGATTTGGTCATGGAACCAGTGATATGGACATTTCTTAAACGTGCCTCAGTAACTATTTTTCAACATGGAAATGTTAAGCTACATGTTGCAGGTGCTACTGTGAGCAGCATGCTTGACTTAAACATGATACCATGGCCAGAAGCATCTCCGGATTTGACTCCCATCAAGCACTTCATTGGTCGAGCATTGCAAAAGGAGTTGCCGTCAGCAGATCTTGATGATTTGTGTGCCCAAGTGCATTCATTATTCCTCTCTGCTCTGCCTTGCTCACCGCTCCGGCGGTTCCTCTCTGCTCTGCCTTGTCCACCGCTCCGGCGGTTTCGCCCTGCTCTGCCTTGCTCACCGCTCCGGCGGTATCTCTCTGCTCTGCCTTGCCTAGCGCTCCAGCGGTTCCTCTCTGCTCTGCTTGTCTACCGCTTCTGCGGTTCTGTTCCTGAATCCCAGTTTGTACTGGACCCTATCCAGCCTGCGCTCCAACCTGCTAGTGCCTCCCTGTCTGCACTCCAGCCGTGTTTGCCAGTACCCCCCTGTCTGCATACCAGCCGTGCCTTGCCAGTGCCCTCCTGTCTGCATACCAGCCGTGCTTGCCAGTATCCTCTTGTCTGCACTCCAGCCGTGCCTGCCAATACCCACCTGTCTGTGTGCCAGCCTAACCTGCCCGTTCCTGCATTCCCCGGTGTGGGTCAACAGCTGTGACCGGGGTCTAACCTGGAGTAGCACCTGGTCCCTCTGCTCGGTTCCTCCTTGGTTCACGAAGTCGTTAGCCTCCGTGCGACCTTGGTCGGATCGGGTAGATACTTAGCTATGCCCCTCCAGGCACTCCTCGGTTCATGGTACAGTGGGATCACTAATCACGCTCACGCCAGTCAGTCCAGGCACGAGTGTAACAGTTTTATTTATGTTGTATCGTGTTTGAAGGTTGCCTTTTCCTGATGGCAGGTTTCAGCTCTTTCCAAAGATGCTCAATAGGATTTAGGTCAGGGCTCATAGAAGGCCACTTCAGAATAGTTGAAAGTTTTCCTCTTAGCCGTTCTTGGGTGTTATAAGCTGTGTGTTTTGGGTCATTATCCTGTTGCAAGACCCATGACTGAGACCAAGCTTTCTGACAATGGGTAGCACATTTCTCTCTAGAATCCCTTGATAGTCTTGAGATTACATTTTACCCTGCACAGATTCAAGACACCCTGTGCCAGATGCAGCAAAGCAGTCCGAGAACATAACAGAGCTCCTCCATGTTTCACAGTAGGGACAGTGTTCTTTTCTTGATATGCTTCACTTTTCCGTCTGTGAACATAGTGCTGATGTGCCTTGCCAAAAACTTCAATGTTTGTCTCATCTGTCCATAGGACATTCTCCCAGAAGCTTTGTGGCTTGTCAACATGTAGTTTGGCAAATTCCAGTTTGGCTTTTTTATGAAATTTTTTTCAACAATGGTGTTCTCCTTGGTCGTCTCCCATGAAGTCCACTTTGGATCAAACAACAACGGATGGTGCGATCTGACACTGATGTTCCTTGAGCATGAAGCTCACCTTTAATCTCTTTAGAAGTTATCCTGGGCTCTTTTGTTACCATTCGAATTATCCGTCTCTTTGATTTGTCATCAATTTTCCTCCTGCTGCCACGTCCAGGGAGGTTGGCTACAGTCCCATGGATCTTAAATTTCTAAATAATATGTGCAACTGTAGTCAC